>NC_069499.1:1137521937-1137646937 GCF_027579735.1 Bombina bombina
TTGGTGGCTAAATGTAGGAATGTAAGCTTAGAAAAATTAATAATAGGAGTAAATTAGAAAGTTGCTTAAAATGTCATGCTCTATCTGAACATGAAAGAAAAACATTTGGGTTTCATGTCCCTATAAGGTTTTAATGTAAATACCTCAACAAGACAATCTACAAGTTCATCCAAAACTTACTAAAAATAGAAGGCAAAGCTGAGTATCATCCCACAGTACAATAAAGAATTATTCTCATGGAAAACAAATACTAATGGGCCAACAGGTATTCCAATGCAACCTAAAGTTTCTTTGTCTTAGCACCTACGAACAATCCTGTCACCAAGAACCAAATCAACTAAAGTTTTAAGTTTAAAAGCATCTACCTGATAAAGGGCTAAATTACATTACAAGTGGAGCGCAAAATTATTGTGCACCTGCAAATGGTAGCAATTAGCGCTTATAAAATTAACCACAGATCAGATCTCTGGTTAATTTTATAAATGTGCCTCAAAATACAGTGTAGTGTATTTTATTAAAAAATAAAGATAGCAGCATCGTTATTTTTTAATAAGATAACTGCACTAGGCAGTATTTTGGGGGTAAAGTTGGCGGGAGTGGGGTGTTTTAAAAAAACGGCACTGAAAAGTGCCTTTACATTGCGGTCTATGGGAACTGTGTGTTCCCAGTAACTATATGTATGTGCTTATATACATATATATTTATGTGCTAATATGTGTAAATACATAAATGAACACATAAATATGTATATAATCATATACATATATTTATAGTTACTGCCATCGCTGTGCTTCTTATCCCCTTCACTGAGCTTAAGTTCTGATGCAGTCTCTGACGGCATCAGAACGAGACTCCCATTGGAGCCTATGGAAGCGTGCTCTCATAAACACAATTCGAACGCGAGCTTGCGATCGTATTGCTGACAACTTGTAATACCAGCGCACATTTGTATGCGTTGGTATTACACAGTGGAGTACAAATATCGCTTTCATGAAAGCAATATTTAGCGTCCCACTTGTAATCTGGCCATAACTATGCTGTTGTTATTTATTCCTCACCTCTGTCAATCCACAACATCCAAGTTACATGCAATGTATTAATATGTATTATGTATAATTGTTTTTCAATAAAGTAAAACAAAAAGAAAGAAAAGATCTATCAGCAAGTACTAAAAAAGTGACTGAGTTGTTAACATGAAGACTTTCAGAATAATGATACACACACAACCCCCCCCACACACACACATACACACAACCAAACACACACAACCCCCCCCACACACACACACTCCCCCCCACACCCCACACACACAACCAAACACACACAACCCCCCCACACACACACAACCCCCCCCACACACAGACACCCCCCCACACACACACATACACACAACCAAACACACACAACCCCCCCCCCCCACACACACACACTGACACCCCCCTCCCCCACACACACACATACACACAACTAAACACACACAACCCCCCCCCACACACACACACTGACACCCCCCTCCCCCACACACACACACAACCACGGGTTAGGAGCCAGCATGAATTTTGAGGACCTAGTCACACACTTCTAGGAACCACACAAAAGTTTTTATTTGTGCTAAATAGGTTAACAAAAAAGTTAGGAGACTAGGAGTGGTGGCTCCTTGTTTTTTAGATGTATATACACACATATACTCACATACACACACGCACACATACATACATATACTCACACATATACTCATATACATACACACACATATATATACACACACATATACTCACACACACGCACACATACATACATATACACACACACACACATATACATATATATACAGGTATACCTCACTTTACTGCGCTTCACTTTACAGCGATTCGCTAATACAGCGCTTTGTAGAGCTGCAGTTCAACCTCCAAGGATTATGAAATAGTGCTGTAATCATTGTGAGTTTGCGAGAAAAGTGACTGGCACCATTTTGTTATGCGCAGTTCACTCTGTTTACAGCTTTACAGTGCAATCTGTGTCTCAGTGCTATAGTTTGGCAAATTTTACTACAGTAATTGTCACTATTTTACAAGTACGGTATTTATTGAATACTGAGCTGTGCTAGTGTTAAACTAAACTTAGCCCTATTGCACTCCTAATATATGTTAGTTCAAACATGTTTTCAAGTTTTTAAACACACTGGCAAGTGGAAAGAAAGCTAAAACTGCCTTGTTTCACTTTAAGGCGGTTTTCACTTTACAGCGGGGCTCCGGTCCCTAACCCGCTGTATGAGCGGGGTATACCTGTATATATATATATATATATACACACACACATATACTCACACAAACACATACATATACACACACACACACACACACATATACTCACATACATACATATACAAACACACATACACATATACACATACTCACACACATACACACACACATATATATGCACACAAACACATATACACATGCTCACACACCTACATATACACACACATAAATGCACACAAACACATATACACATACTCACATATACACACACAAATACATATAGGCACACACACATACATACATATGCAAACACATACATACTTATACACACATATACTCACATACACATACACATACATACTTATACACACATATACTCACATAAATACATATATACACACACACATACATACTTATACATACATATACACACAGAGAGAGCCCTGTCAAATTTTCTATTTTAATTGCTATAAAAAATTATGCCCCAAAGGAGCAAATTTTGATTTTTTTTTTAATTTTCTTGCTTTATAACAACTTTAACATCTTAGACAGAATGTTACGTAAGTAATGAAAAAAGGTCTATTACTTAAAGGGATATTAAACCCACATTTTTTCTTTCATGACTCAGATGTAGAATACCATTTTAAACAACTTTCTAATTTACTTCTATTATCTATTTTGCTTCATTCTCTTGATATCCTTTCCTGAAAAGCATATCTAGATAGGCTCAGTAGCTTCTGATTGGTGGCTGCACTTAGATGCCTCATGTGATTGGCTCACCTATGTGTATTGCTATTTCTTTAACAAAAGATATATAAAGAATGAAGCAAATTAGATAATAGAAGTAAATAGGAATGTTGTTTAAAATTGTATTTTCTATCTGAATCATGAAAGAAAATGTTGTGGTTTAATGTTCCTTTAACCACATAATATGTGGTGGAATATATACTGTTAGTAATGTACAAGGCTACTCTATTCACCTTTTTGCATAACAAATGCAGCTGCAAATGGGTTATAATGGGCAGGGACTGTAGACAGGCGCAATAAGGTCATCACTAACACGTAGGTTCAGCCTCACTATGCAGCAGCACTATAATCTTGAACAAAGCTTCTTTTAATTTTACAGGGCAGCTTTCAATATCGTTTTAAAATACAGTTTTTCTCCTCTTTGGGATAGGAGATTTTTGGGTGCTGAAAATGTAGTCTTGACCTATGTAAGTATGTAAATCACAGAATGCTTCCAACTACAAAAAGGCACTTAAAATGTTACCAGCCATCAGGGGATTATAGTGCACAAATGGTTATCTGGTGCTCACTCCATAGCTAGGGCTGGTCAAAAAATAAAAATAAATCTAACAATACTGGTGCTCTATGAAGAGCACTAAAATCCGCTGTTACTGCAGAACTTCTTAATAATACTTAAGAGATTGGTGATAAACATGATAAATGCAAAGCAGATCTGTTTTACAGCAGCAGTGACTTTTCATATTGGTACTGCTAAAGCCCATTGTCCAACTTATCAATGAGCATGAATGAGTTTTCCTGCTACAGAGGACAACAAGGATTGAGTGTACAAACCAGATGACATAGTGTAACACTGTCCATTCTAGACTTTTTGCACAGTATACAAACCTGCATTTCTCTCACACTGCTTGGGTGGTAATATTCATTTTGCTCAGAGGACAATAATGCTTCACAAAGATTGAACTTCTGCAGTTCCAGCAGTGAAGACAGTTTACCATTTGAGATGCCATCCTTAGCCATACAGTAAACTGTGGATAAAATTGCTATTTTGGAAGGGTCCATCTCTGCTTTAATTACTGACTTCATTTCTTGATGATACTGTAATTCCATGGCTAGCTGTTCCCTATTGACTGCAAGTGCCTGCCTGTGGGCACCTGATGTCACATGACGAAGAAGTGCATGACGCTGAAAGTTGTCAGTGCCTACTGTAAAGGCATTCTCGGCCTTGCCATGCTTGTTCTTCACCAGAGCCTGTCGGCACTCTATGCAGAACATCAGCTTACGTTCATAATCAAACTCCAGCCATGTGAACTCTTCTTTCCAATGCTCGTTGAAGTATCGCTTACATTTTTTATTGGAGTTTGAAGTCTCCCCTGCTGGCTTTTTCCCAGGGGTCACCATAGTGCCGCCACTGCCCATATTGAAATCAAACATTATGGGAGGGCTGAGACTTTCCATGCTGTATTAAACAATGACTCTAATATAGTTCTTGGGTTTGACTGGTAAATGAAAAAACACAAGGAAAAAATATTAAGTATTTGGCAAAATTCTGACTCCCATACTTACTTCTGAAGGGCATTCTTACATGATGTTTTGGTCTAATGTGTCATACTGAGATAAAAATGCAAGAATAATACATTGTATGGAAAAAGTTAAAGGGGTATTAAAGTCAAAATTAAACTTTAATTAATCAAACAGAGCATTTAGTTAAATTGTGCAGTCTTTTTATGCGCACGTTCAATGTGGCACCAGCTCATACTGAGCATGTGAAACATTTCACAGTAAATGTGTGTGTGTGTGTGTGTATATATATATATATATATATATATATATATATATATATATATATATATATATGTGTGTGAGTGTGTGTGAGCCTAGTCTATGATTGGCAGATGGGTTTTACATGATACAAGGGACAGGCAGATTAAAGGAAACTGAAAACTGTCAGTACAAAATATCTACTGTTCATATGAAATGTAAATTGCATTGCCTGTTTATGCATAGGTTAAATATGCAATTCTACTGCATTTAATGTCCCTTTAAGGCTCATTAATACACAGCTAGTGTAACTAGAACAGTATGTTTGATTGTGTTATATCTAACATGGCAAACAGGAATATTTTTATTTATTTATTTAATAAATCCACTAAAGCAACAACGTTTAATTACTTTCAGCCTTTTTTTCCACCAGTATTTATTAATTTATATTTTACTTTATTATTTTTTTAATCCTGTAAAATTCTGAATGTACATAAAGAGAAAATCCACGCAGCTGAAGTAAAAACTTTTGGGGAAAGGAAACATGAGAACTGGTATATTCATGATCATTCTCAAATAGGTGTGAATACAAAGCAGCATTAGCAAAAAAGTTTAGTATTGAGAGAGTTAAATAAACGTTTAAATGTATTTGATCCAAAATTGTATTTAGTTAACTTGCAAATGTATTTTATTCTATTTGAAGTATTTATTGAACTAGAGTTAAAAATATCAGTGTACATTAACTGTCCGGGGAAAAGATGCAAAACTTTACATAAACTGAAAATGACCATATCATTTACTATTTGTTCTCTGCAAGATATATGTATGTATGTGTGTATATAAAGAAATATATATGTACACATATACATAATTACACCCACATGCATATAAATATCCATGCTCATATGATTCCTTGCACATAAAAAGTGCATTAACAAAAACTATTTTCCTATCTAGAAAGTAATTGTATTTATAAAAAAAAAACTGTAGGGAGGTTAAAAAAAACTTGTGGAGAGTAATGTGTTTTAAAGAGGAGCTGGATAGTAAAGAGTTAATCTGGAGAGGAGGAGAGAATTCGCACAGGCACGTACGGTACATACATACCCTGTATAGAATGATGAGGCTTACATTAACTCTTCAGGCAGCAGCTAAGATTCCCCACCTCCCCCTGTACTTCTTTTGTGTTCAGAATGCCTGAGCACTGCAGACATCCAAAGAGGAGAAGCCCCCATGCACTGGCCTTGCACACTCCCCTCTAAACCCAGCGTGCTCACATCCCTCACCACTGAATAACACACTGTCTTTTAGAGAGCAGATATAAAAACGGGAACAGTGTTCAGTGATAGGAAAACAAAGCTTTGCAGGCAGTCGCAGACAAACACGGAGACATGGAAGCAGCCATGATGTGTGACAGTGTGAGTGTATACTGGTTTACTGTAAAGGTAGTGCTGCCTTCTACTGGCTGGAGTGGGCACTTTATCTGTAGATTATATATTTATGAAAATGTATATGAATATACACACACATACATATTATTCCCTTGATAACATTAAATCAATCACTGCATGACAAATATTGTTTAGTAAGATAATATAAAATATTATTTTACTATACTAACGGCTAGATTTAGAGTTTTGTCGGTAAAAAGCAGCGTAGCTAACACTGCTTTTTTTGCCAACGCACCCTTCCAACAACGCTGGTATTTAGAGTTGTCTGAGGGGCTGCGTTAGGCTCAAAAAAGGGTGCGTTGAGCCTAACTTAGCTCCACTTCAACCCTCAATACCAGCGTTGCTTACGGTAGCGGTAAGCTGGCATAACGTGCTTGTGCACGATATCCCCATAGGAAACAATGGGGCATTTTGGGCTGAAAATAAACCTAACACCTTCAAAAAAGCAGCATTCAGCTCCTAACGCAGCCCCATTGTTTCCTATGGGGAAACACTTTCTAAGTCTGCACCTAACACCCTAACATGTACCCCAAGTCTAAACACCCCTAACCTTACATTTATTAACCCCTAATCTGCCGTCCCCGCTATCGCTGACACCTGCATTATACTATTAACCCCTAATCTGCCACTCCGTACACCGCCGCAACCTACATTATCCCTATGAACCCCTAATCTGCTGCCCCTAACATCGCCGACCCCTATATTATATTTATTAACCCCTAATCTGCTACCTAACTACACTTATTAACCCCTAATCTGCCGGCCGGACCTCGCCGCCACTATAATAAATGTATTAACCCCTAAACCGCCGCACTCCCTCCTTGCAAACACTAGAATAAATAGTATTAACCCCTAATCTGCCCTCCCTAACATTGCCGCCACCTACCTACAATTATTAACCCCTAATCTACCGCCCGCACCGTCGCCGCTACTATAATAAAGTTATTAACCCCTAAACCTAACTCTAACCCTAACACCCCCCTAACATAAATATAATTTATATTAAACGAAATAATATTCCTATAATTAACTAAATTATTCCTATTTAAAACTAAATACTTACCTATCAAATAAACCCTAATATAGCTACAATATAATTAATAATTACATTGTAGCTATTTTAGGATTTATATTTATTTTACAGGCAACTTTGTATTTATTTTAACTAGGTACAATAGCTATTAAATAGTTAATACCTATTTAATAGCTACCTAGTTAAAATAAATACAAAATTACCTGTAAAATAAATCCTAACCTAAGTTACAATTAAACCTAACACTACACTATCATTAAATTAATTAAATAAATTACCTACAATTACCTAAAATAAAATACAATAAAATAAACTATTCTATAATACAACCCCCCCCCCACTAAATTACAAAAAATAAAAAAGAATTACACCTAATTACACCTAATCTAAGCCCCTAATAAAATAAAAAAGCCCCCCAAAATAAAAAATTCCCTACCCTATTCTAAAATACAAAAGTAATCAGCTCTTTTACCAGCCCTTAAAAGGGCTTTTTGCGGGGCCTTGCCCCAAAGTAATCAGCTATTTTGCATGAAAATAAAAATACAATACCCCCCCAACATTACAACCCACCACCCACATACCCCTACTCTAACCCACCCAAACCCCCCTTATCACTAACCCCCTGAAGATCTCCCTACCTTGAGTCGTCTTCACCCAGCCGAGCCAAATTCTTCATCCAAGCGGAGCAAGAAGATGTCCTCCATCCGGTAAAAGTCTTGATCCAAGCGGCAAAGAAGAGGTCCTCCATCCAGGCGAAGTCTTGATCCAAGCGGCAAAGAAGAGGTCTTCCATCCGGGCGATGTCTTCTTCCAAGCGGCATATTCTATCTGCTTTCTTCCAGATCCATCTTCATCCCGCCGACGCGGAACATCCTCCTTCCCCGACGGACTAACGATGAATGAAGGTTCCTTTAAGGGACGTCATCCAAGATGGCGTCCCTTCAATTCCGATTGACTGATAGAATTCAATCAGCCAATTGGAATCGGAACAGCCAATAGAATGTGAGTTCAATCCGATTGACTGATTGGATCAGCCAATCGGATTGCACTTCAATCTGATTGGCTGATTGCATCAGCCAATCAGATTTTTTCTACCTTAATTCCGATTGGCTGATTGAATTCTATCAGCCAATCGGAATTGAAGGGACGCCACCTTGGATGACGTCCCTTAAAGGAACCTTCATTCGTCGTTAGTCTGTCGGGGAAGGAGGATGTTCCGCGTCGGCGGGATGAAGATGCATCCGGAAGACAGAAGATAGAAGATGCCGCTTGGAAGAAGACATCGTCCGGATGGAAGACCTCTTCTTTGCCGCTTGGATCAAGACTTCGCCCGGATGGAAAACCTCTTCTTTGCCGCTTGGATCAAGACTTCTACCGGATGGAGGACATCTGCTTGCTCCGCTTGGATGAAGAATTCGGCTCGGTTGGGTGAAGACGACTCAAGGTAGGGAGATCTTCAGGGGGTTAGTGATAGTTTATTTTTTAAGGGGGGTTTGGGTGGGTTAAAGTAGGGGTATGTGGGTGGTGGGTTGTAATGTTGGGGGGGTATTGTATTTTTATTTTCATGCAAAAGAGCTGATTACTTTGGGGCAAGGCTCCGCAAGAAGCCCTTTTAAGGGCTGGTAAAAGAGCTGATTACTTTCGTATTTTAGAATAGGGTAGGGATTTTTTTTATTTTGGGGGGCTTTTTTATTTTTTTAGGGGGCTTAGATTAGGTGTAATTAGTTTAAACTTCTTGTAATTCTTTTTTATTTTTTGTAATTTAGTGTTTGTTTTTGTATTATAGAATAGTTTATTTTATTGTATTTTATTTTAGGTAATTGTAGGTAATTTATTTAATTAATTTAATGATAGTGCAGTGCTAGGATTAATTGTAACTTAGGTTAGGATTTATCTTACAGGTAATTTTGTATTTATTTTAACTAGGTAGCTATTAAATAGTTATTAACTCTTTAATAGCTATTGTACCTAGTTAAAATAAATACAAAGTTGCCTGTAAAATAAATATAAATCCTAAAATAGCTACAATGTAATTATTAATTATATTGTAGCTATATTAGGGTTTATTTGATAGGTAAGTATTTAGTTTTAAATAGGAATAATTTAGTTAATTATTGGAATATTATTTCGTTTAATATAAATTATATTTATGTTAGGGGGGTGTTAGGGTTAGGTTTAGGGGTTAATAACTTTATTATAGTAGCGGAGACGGTGCGGGCGGGAGATTAGGGGTTAATAATTGTAGGTAGGTGGCGGCGATGTTAGGGAGGGCAGATTAGGGGTTAATACTATTTATTCTAGTGTTTGCGAGGCGGGAGTGCGGCGTTTTAGGGGTTAATACATTTATTATAGTGGCGGTGAGGTCCGGTCGGCAGATTAGGGGTTAATAAGTGTAGTTAGGTAGCGGCGACATGGGGGGGGCAGATTAGGGGTTAATAAATATAATATAGGGGTCGGCGATGTTAGGGTCAGCAGATTAGGGGTTCATAGGGATAATGTAGGTGGCGGCGGTGTCCGGTCGGCAGATTAGGGGTTAAAACATTTTATTAGAGTGGCAGCGATGTGGGGGGGCCTCGGTTTAGGGGTACATAGGTAGTTTATGGGTGTTAGTGTACTTTAGAGCACAGTAGTTAAGAGCTTTATAATCCGGCGTTAGCCCATAAAGCTCTTAACTACTGACTTTTTTTGGCGTTAGGAGTCTTGTCGGTAGAGTGTCTACCGCTCACTTCTCCCAAGACTCCAAATACCAGCGTTAGGCAGATCCCATTGAAAAGATAGGATACGCAATTGGCGTAAGGGGATCTGCGGTAGCCTGGAATCGCGGTAGGGAAGTGAGCGGTAGACCCTTTCCTGCCTGACTCTAAATACCAGCGGGCGGTAAAAAGCAGCGTTAGGACCCCTTAACGCTGCTTTTGACGGCTAACGCCAAACTCTAAATCTAGGCGTAAGTTATTTGCTTACCTATACATCAACACTATTTCACTATATGACACATTTAGCGGAGTCTAGTACTGGGAGCATTATGTTAAGGTTAAATATTCTGGCATCTTAACTATAGTGTGGTCAAAACTCTCAAAGTAAGCTGTTTAAGAGCAGCATACACCCCAGTATTGTCCAAAAAGGGACATTTATACTACCCAATTATAATGTAATATCTGTCACAACTCCTGGTTTATCAAGATATCAGCTTTCCCATTTACGTCTATTATCAAATCATCATTCTCTTTGTATCCTTTGCTGAAGGAGCAGCAATGCACTGGTGGGAACTAGCTGGACACATTGGGAAAGCCAACAACGAGGCATATATGTGCTGCTGCTAATCAGAAGCTATCTGCCATTAGTGAATTGCTGTGCCTGAACCTGCCGAGGTATCCTTTTAAACAAAAGGTACCAAGAGAACAAAACAAATTAGGTAATAGAAATAAATTGTTTTTAAAATTACATGCTCTGTCTGAATTATTAAAGGGACATAAAACAAGAGACAAACTATAATAATATGTACTTTAATTACTTTATCTGCAAACTTATACTGCAGTGCCTTGCCATTTACCCTTTCTTTTTAGTTTCTATTTTTAGACCATTTTTCAATTTCTTACCGTTAAGGATTAGGGCTATTTTTACATTTCTGCGATGTTTGTGTTTAGCTGTAATTTTGGTCTTACTCATTTACTGTACCCACACATATTATATACCGTTTTTCTCGCCATTAAATGGACTTTCTAAAGATTTCATTATTTTCATCATATCTTATAATTTACTATAACATTTTAAAATAAAATATGATGAAAAAAAACAAAAAAAAAAACACTTTTCTAACTTTGATCCCCAAAATGTGTTACACGTCTACAACCACCAAAAAACACCAATGCTAAATAGTTTCTAAATTTTGTTTAGAAATACTCAATGTTTACAAGTTCTTTGCTTTTTTTTGCAAGTTATAGGGCAATAAGTACAAGTAGCACTTTGCTATTTCCAAACCATTTTTTTTTCCAAAAACATAAATTATGCTTACCTGATCATTTTCTTTTCTTCCGATGGAAAGAGTCCACTGCTGCATTCATTACTTTTGGGAAATAAGAACCTGGCCACCAGGAGGAGGCAAAGACACCCCAGCCAAAGGCTTAAATACTCCTCCCACTTCCCTCTTCCCCGAGTCATTCTGCTGAGGAACAAGAAACAGTAGAAGAAATATCAGGGTGAAAAGGTGCCAGAAAAATAAAAACAAAGACGCCCCACATAAAAAAGACGGGTGGGGAGCTGTGGACTCTATCGTAAGAAAAGAAAATGATCAGGTAAGCATAATTTATATTTTTTCTTCCTAAATTTGAAAGAGTCCACAGCTGCATTCATTACTTTTGGGAAAACAATACCCAAGCTATAGAAGACACTGAATGCCAAAACGGGAGGGTACAATAGGCGGCCCATTCTGAGGGCACCAGGCCTGAAAACCACTACCACACAAAATAAACAGCTTTGTCCGAAGCCGAGAAAACAGGAAGGGGAAAAGGCCCCAAGGACACTGACCAGCAGATAGCCCAAAAACCTAGCTAGATACCGCAACTCAGACTCAACTGAGCCAACAGTCCTCCGGGAGACACCGTCACCCAACAGCCGATCTCCCAACACACACCCTTCACTAGCAAAGGGAACCCCAGCCGAACTCCCAAAGGAACAAGGCAAGAAGAACAAAATGGAAACCTAAAGTTACCATAAACGCCATAAATAGGAAAACCTTTAAATTAACCAAGCTTGCAAGACCCAAATGGGTCTTGACAATGGAAGGCAACGCCCAATCCAAAAAGAAACCACAAGGTTTACAACCAAGTAGAAGAACAGAGAAGGTTTTCTCAACATCCTGCAAAGGATTGGAACAGCTGGTTAGCACACAATAAAAGCGCAAACAGCTGCAGTTGGTTTCAAAGGAGCAACCCCTCACTTGCCAAGCAGCAAATCAACCAGCGCCTAGGGACAACTGAAAAATTCAGGCAAAATTACATGTAGCAGACCCAGATGAAGGTAAACACATGAGTCAAGGACACGCAGACATCCACAGGATGACACAGAAGAATACTCTAGAAGCGGCTACCAAAATGTGAACTGCTAAACCTCCACTACAGAAGGCACACTCTAAGCAACTGAACTACCAGGCCTACACATAGGTCTCGAAAAACAAGGAGAGCCCAGAGACCAATGCGCCCCCAAGTTCTGAGATGAACAACGGATCTCAGGACCTACCTCCAGCCGGGCCAACACAAGCATTGGCAGGTGCGAAACCAGAGAACCAGAAAACCCCCAGCTCAAACAACAGACGGCAAGAAAGCACTGCCATTACAACAGTGCCTGAATGCCAACCTGAACACCACATAGAGAACGTCTACAAGGCTGTAGATCTAGAGATCTATCTAAAGGCCCAACATAGACTCTATGCGGAGCCAGCAACTCTCCAGATGGACAGAACAACCCAGAGAGCGTCCACACTTCCAAAAGGATATAAGCCCCCCAACCAAGGGGGCCAGCGAAAAAGCTGGAAGGACAAAGCCCCTGCCCCCAGGACACAGCCAGAAGCTGAACCGAGAAAACAAATCTCTAATTCCCTGATCTGGAAGGCATCCCCTGATATTTTAACTTGCTAGCACCAGACAAGGTGCCATAGCTGCAGTGGTTTTTGCTAGCAGAGCAGAGAAACCATCACAAACGTCCAGCCGACCAAGGGAAACCGACCATAGGCGAGGGCAAGCCCAAGGGGCATCGCACCAAGAAAAAATTGGCCAATTATAATGGTATTCATTTATCGACTTCGGAAGGAAAAAGGGCTGAGTCAGCCCTGCCGTGATCTGAACCTGTGACCTTGGATCCTTTAACAGGCTTTCTTGTAGTCAGGGCATTTACCCACTGAGCTACCTCACCAGCCGGAACCAGATCAACTAGCCCAACCATAAGACACAGCCCAAGTTTCCTGGAACTGGGGAACCCCCTACCCACTTTAGATTCTACAGTCCGGTACAACCCGCAATGGGATCCACAAAGAAAGCGCTGAGTGAGAACCTCAGCCACCGGAAGAACCAGAGCGAGGAGGTCCGAGCCCCCCAAAACGGGAACCCGTAAACTGAAATCCCCCGTCTGAATATGTATAAAAGGCAGACCCCCGGGAGATAACCATACAATGTCCAAAGTAAATGGACAATGAGAAAACTCGCAAGTCCCACCACGACGAGACCACCCTTTGCCAACGTTCCAAGGATCTAAGGAAGCAAAAGACTGAAACAACACTAGAACAAAGGCTAGTCTCCACATCACCCCCTTAAAAACAAAATTTATACTTGCCTTTAGGACATGGATGAAGGGAGGGAGAAGACAGGAGCCTAAATGGAAGGCACCACTGCTTGCAAAACCTTTCTCCCAAAAATAGCCTCCGAAGAAGCAAAAGTATCAAATTTGTAAAATTTGGAAAATGTATGAAGCGAAGACCAAGTCGCAGCCTTACAAATCTGTTCAACAGAAGCATCATTTTTAAAAGCCCATGTTGAAGCCACCGCTCTAGTAGAGTGAGCAGTAATTCTTTCAGGAGGCTGCTGTCCAGCAGTCTCATAAGCCAAACAAATTATGCTTTTCAGCCAAAAGGAAAGAGAGGGAGCCGTAGCCTTCTGACCCCTACGTTTTCCAGAATAGACAACAAAGAAGATGATTGACGAAAATCTTTGGTTGCCTGCAAATAGAACTTCAAAGCACGAACCACATCCAAGTTGTGCAATAAACGTTCCTTCTTAGAAGAAGGATTAGGACACAGAGAAGGAACAACAATCTCCTGATTGATATTCCTATTAGTAACAACCTTAGGGAGGAACCCAGGTTTGGTACGCAAAACCACCTTATCAGCATAGAAAACAAGATAAGGCGAGTCACATTGTAATGCAGATAATTCAGAAACCCTTCGAGCTGAAGAGATAGCCACTAGAAACAGAACTTTCCAAGATAGAAGCTTAATATCTATGGAATGCATGGGTTCAAACGAAACCCCCTGAAGAACATTGAGAACTAAATTTAGACTCCATGGCGGAGCAACAGGTTTAAACACAGGATTGATTCTAACTAAAGCCTGACAAAAAGCCTGAATGTCTGGGACATCTGCCAGACGCTTGTGCAATAGAATAGACAAAGCAGATATCTGTCCTTTTAAGGAACTAGCCGACAATCCTTTCTCCAATCCTTCTTTAAGAAAGGACAAAATCCTAGGAATCCTGATCTTACTCCATGAGTAGCCTTTGGATTCGCACCAAAAAAGATATTTACGCCATATCTTATGATAGATTCTCCTGGTGACAGGCTTTCGAGCCTGAATCAAGGTATCTATGACCGACTCAGAGAAACCCCGCTTTGATAAAATCAAGCGTTCAATCTCCAAGCAGTCAGTTGCAGAGAAATTAGATTTGGATGCTTGAACGGACCTTGAATCAGAAGGTCCTGTCGCAGTGGCAGAGTCCATGGTGGCAGAGATGACATGTTTACCAGGTCTGCATACCAAGTCCTGCGTGGCCACGCAGGTGCTATCAAAATCACCGAAGCTCTCTCCTGTTTGATTCTGGCAATCAGACACGGAAGGAGAGGGAAAGGTGGAAACACATAAGCCAGGTTGAACGACCAGGGTACTGCTAGAGCATCTATCAGTATTGCCTGAGGATCCCTGGACCTGGATCTGTAACAAGGAAGTTTAGCGTTCTGACGAGACGCCATCAGATCCAATTATGGTGTGCCCCATAGCTGAACCAGTTGAGCAAACCCCTCCGGATGGAGCTCCCACTCCCCCGGATAAAAAGTCTGATGACTTAGAAAATCTGCCTCCCAGTTCTTTACCCCTGGGATATAGATCACTGATAGATGGCAAGAGTGAGTCTCGGATTATCCTGGAAACTTCTATCATCGCCAAGGAACTCCTTGTTCCCCCCTGATGATTGATATAAGCTACAGTCGTGATGTTGTCCGACTGAAATCTGATGAATCCGGCAGAAGCCAGCTGAGGCCACGCCTGAAGAGCATTGAATATTGCTCTTAATTTCAGAATATTTATCGGTAGGAGGGCCGCCTCCTGAGTCCACAAGCCCTGTGCTTTCAGGGAATTCCAGACTGCACCCCAGCCCAGTAGGCTGGCGTCCGTCATCACTATAACCCACGCTGGCCTGCGGAAACACATTCCCTGGGACAGGTGATCCTGTGACAACCACCAAAGATGAGAGTCTCTGGTCTCTTGATCCAGATTTATCTGACGAGATAAATCTGCATAATCCCCATTCCACTGTTTGAGCATGCATAGTTGCAGTGGTCTGAGATGCAAGCGAGCAAACGGAACTATGTCCATTGCCGCTACCATAAGTCCGATTACCTCCATACACTGAGCCACTGACGGCCGAGGAATGGAATGAAGAGCTCGGCAGGTGGTTAAAATCTTTGATTTCCTGACCTCCGTCAGAAAAAATGTCATGTCCACCGGATCTATCAGAGTTCTCAGGAATGGAACTCTTGTGAGAGGAATAAGAAAACTCTTTTTCACGTTCACCTTCCACCCATGAGATTTTAGAAAGGCCAACACTAAGTCCGTGTGAGACTTGGCTAGTTGGAAAGTCGAAGCTTGAATTAGGATGTCGTCTAGATAAGGCGCCACTGCTATGCCCCATGGCCTTAGGACCGCCAGAAGGGACCCTAGCACCTTTGTGAAGATTCTTGGCGCCGTGGCCAACCCGAAGGGAAGAGCCACAAACTGGTAATGCCTGTCCAGAAAGGCAAACCTGAGGAACTGGTGATGATCTTTGTGGATAGGAATGTGTAGATATGCATTCTTTAAATCCACGGTGGTCATAAATTGACCCTCCTGGATCATTGGTAAAATAGTCCGAATGGTCTCCATCTTGAAGGATGGAACTCTTAGGAATTGGTTTAGGATCTTGAGATCTAGAATTGGTCTGAAGGTTCCCTCCTTTTTTGGGAACCACAAACAGATTGGAGTAGAAACCCTGTCCCTGTTCTTTCAGAACATGGGCAGATCACTCCCATGGTAAAATGGTCTTCTACACAGTGTAAGAACGCCTCTCTTTTTGTCTGGTTTACAGACAATTGAGAAAGATGGAATCTCCCCCTTGGAGGAGAATCTTTGAAATCTAGAAGATACCCCTGGGTTACAATTTCTACGGCCCAGGAGTCCTGTACATCTCTTGCCTAGGCCTGAGCAAAGAGAGAGAGTCTGCCCCCTACTAGATCTGGTCCCAGATCGGGGGCTACCCCTTCATGCTGTCTTAGTGGCAGCAGCAGGCTTTTTGGTCCGTTTACCCTTGTTTCAAGCCTGGTTAGGTCTCCAGGTTGGTTTGGATTGAGAAAAGTTCCCCTCTTGCTTTGCAGCAGGGGAAGTGGAAGCGGGGCCACCCTTGAAGTTTCGAAAGGAACGAACATTATTTTGTTTGGTCCTTGTCTTATCTTGAGGGAGGGCATGACCCTTCCCCCCTTGTGATGTCTGAAATGATCTCTTTCAGTGCAGACCCAAATAGGGTCTTACCTTTGAAAGTGGTGGTCAAAAGCTTAGATTTTGATGACACATCAGCCGACCAGGACTTAAGCCATAACGCTCTACGCGATACAATGGCAAAACCTGAATTCTTTGCCGCTAACTTAGCAAGATGAAAAGTGGCATCTGTAAAAAAAGATTAAGAGCCCTAATTCTGTCCAGAATATCATCTAGTGGGGTCTCCACCTGAAGAGACTCTTCTAGAGCCTCAAACCAAAAGGCAGCTGCAGTGGTTACAGGAAAAATGCACGCTATAGGCTGAAGAAGAAAACCCTGATGAACAAAAATTTTCTTTAGGAGACCCTCTAATTTTTTATCCATAGGATCTATGAAAGCACAACTGTCTTCAATAGGTATAGTTGTACACTTAGCCAGAGTAGAAATAGCTCCCTCCACCTTAGGGACCGTCCGCCATGAGTCCCGCATGGTGTCAGATATGGGAAACATCTTCTTAAAAACAGGAGGGAGAGCGAACGGAAAACCTGGTCTATCACACTCCTTAGTAACAATGTCCGAAATCCTCTTAGGGACCGGAAAAACATCAGTGTAAACAGGAACCTCTAGATATTTGTCCATTTTACACAATAGGGTCACAATCATCCAGAGTCGCTAAAACCTCCCTGAGCAATAAACGGAGGTGTTCTAGCTTAAATTTAAATGCCATCATATCTGAATCTGTCTGAGGGAACATCTTTCCTGAATAAGAAATCTCTCCCTCAGAGAGTAAATCTCTCATCCCTACCTCTGAACATTGGGAGGGAATATCGGATACGGCTACTAAAGCGTCAGAAGGCTCAGCATTCATTCTTAACACAGAGCTACTGCGCTTCCCTTGCAACCCAGGCAGTTTAGATAAAACCTCTGTGAGGGTAGTATTCATAACTGAGGCCATATCTTGCAAGGTAAAAAGAATTAGACGCTTTAGAGGTACTTGGCGTCAAGTCAAGATATGCTGTTTGCAATTTATAGACATATCAGTACAAGTGGGACACATTCTAAGAGGGGGTTCCACAATGGCTTCTAAACAAATTGAACAATGAGTTTCCTCAGTGTCAGACATGTTGAACAGGCTAGTAATGAGACAAGCAAGCTTGGAAAACACCTTATTTAATGAAAAAACAATAATAAAACGGTACTGTGCCTTTAAGAGAAAAAAAGACATACACAAATTGCAAAACTGCTTAAAATTACTTCAAATTTTCCGAAATTTTTGCAGTAGACACACTAAGCTATGGTAAGATTGCACCACAAGTAATTTAACATTTAACCCCCAAATAAGAAAACCGGATTGACAAAGTGCCAAAAACCGGTAAAAACCCCTGTCAGCACCTTGCCACAGCTCTACTGTGGCACCTACCTGCCCTTAGGGGTTGATAATGTGGGGATAAAACTTCAATTAGGCCCAAGAAGTTCCCCAGGACCCTCTGGTTGAAGTTTGCTGCTTGTCTATGGAAAATAACTGCGCAACTGAGGCGCGAAATTAGGCCCCGCCCACCGCACTCGATGTTACTAAGGCCTTTAGAAAAATCTACCAAGTGATTTTTCAGCCATGTGTACCCTCATACAGTTGTCCCTTCAGATAATAAAAAACGTTACTCCCAGAACACACAAACGTTTGTAATACATCATTCAAACTGAATGCCCATAAATTAAGCCCTTTATGCAAGCTAGTAAAGCCCCTTCTAAGACTAGGATTACTGCTTCCCCTTCCCCTTATGGGGATATTGTCAGCCTTTCTGAGTTATCACAGTCTCTGCAGAAAAAATTACTGAACATACCTCATTGCTGTATAGCAAGAAACCGTTCCTCACACTGAAGTTTTCCTGTACTCCTCAGCTTCTGTGGGAACAGCAGTGGACCTTAGTTACAAATGCTAACATCATCATCCTCCAGGCAGAAATCTTCATCTATCTCCTGCCTGAGAGTAAATAGTACAACACTGGTACCATTTAAAAATAACAAACTCTTGCTTGAAGATAAAATAAAAACTAACAGTTTATCACCTCTTTCACTTTACCCTTCCTGCTTAGAGCCGGCAATGAGAATGACTGGGGGGTGGAGTTAAGGGGGGAGCTATATAGACAGCTCTGCTGTGGTGCTCTCTTTGCCACTTCCTGTTAGGAAGGATAATATCCCCCAAGTAAGGATGAATCCGTGGACTCGGTACATCTTGCAAAAGAAATCAGAGGAGAAGATGAAAGAAGGAATGTGGAGCATCTTCCAGCTCTGGGGAGAAACCCTAAACAGAACAGGAGGAGACCACACTGCCCGTGTCCCTACAAAGGGACCAACTCCCGAAGGGAACCAGGTCCACGAGGAACGGACAAAGTCCGACATATCTCCAGCTCCGGGGAGGAACCCTAAACAGAGCAGGAGGAGACCACACTGCCCATGTCCCTACAAAGGAACCAACTCCCGAAGGGAACCAGGTCCCAGAGGAACGGACAAAGTCCGACAGGTCTCCAGATGAAAACCACAGCAGGAACAAGTTCAAGGACAATTCCAAAGCCTAAGAGGCCAAACTGCCAAACGATGGTAAGGGGGCGCTAAACCCCCCAATCCTCTCAAGAGAGGTAAGAGCTCTAGGCCCCGAAGAAATCGAGCAAAAAGAGTGACGGAACGGGACACCACTGACCCGGTCAATCAGAGTGAAATCTGAATAAGGACTGACACAATCTTTCCTGCCATACGGATCATTTTAGAGAGCTTAGCTGAACTTATAAAAAGAACACAGATACACAAATAATAATTTTTGAGCACTCAGCGCCCCACCGGACCAGCAAGGCATAACAGGCGCCATGTGTCTGAATAAGCCACAGGACAGAAGATCTGAATCCCAGCAGGACCAGCCGCAGCTGGGGTCATAACTGCCAAGCTGCCTATATCCTCCCTCAGAGAGGAAGGTAAAACAGACAAACATAGGACTAACATATCCCTTAACAAACTTCCGAAGAAGCAACCAGAGAGAATCGATCCCAGAAGTTCCCGAAGGAAACACATAATCGAAATAAAAGATATCCTAACTGGATAAAAGAAAATATAAGGCAACCCATAGGCTAACGCCCAGGAAGAAAACAGACATACCCGCAGGACCAGCCAAACGGAAGCCTGATCTCCCAACAAAAAACTGGGAAAGACCTCAATAAGCAGAAAGTTTGGAGATTATGTCATCCCCTCATGTCTAATGAGGTGAGCCATTCGAAGTAGAATACTGCGGCTTCCTGTATCCGTTAAGGATAGGATCTTCTAATAACTCAAAAACGTGTCTGAGTAAAACGCGAAGACGCGCTATTCTGTAAAGAAAGGCACAACACTCAGGAACAGCTGCACCCGCAGGGAACTGTATAGGCCCACCCAATGCCGGTAAACCTGGGACAATCAGGAACAAGCACAAACGCAAATAAATGTCTAGACTTTGCAAACGCATAATCGCCAAAAATATGTTAAAGCGAAAACGAGCTGCAACCTCCAGGGGGAAACAAGCCGCCCTGTAAGGAGGGATAAACATAATCTGGGTTACCCACATGTGTAGTAGTCGGGAGCGGTAGGAAACTCACCTCTCGAAGGAAAGAACCCCCAGGGGCGGATGGCTCAGCAGACCCCTGATTCCCCGAGCCCAAGGAACAGGCCACTCTAATACGGCATATCAAACACGGCATATCAAACATAACTGAATGACCTGTGTCAAAGGGGCCAATTTGCATTCTTCAAAAGTCGAAGAATCTGAATCTTGAACAGTCTCAGCATCAGAATCCTCCATAATTAGATAGAGAATTAAATAATATTGACTAAAGAAAAAACTTAAACGGCACCTGACACCCACAATGGCTGGGGCACTCACCACCTCCTAGAACCAAACACTAGCAGACTCTAATTACTCAGTCGCCACACAGTCAGGAATGCGGAAATGGAAAACCAGACTATAAACATGTCCAGTCACAAGGTACAGTACAGTCCAAAAAGCGCGCCCAACCATAAGGTCGCGTCACTTCCAAAGGCCTTTATGTTCTAGCCAAGAGCCCAGTTAACACTACACATAAGCAGATTGAATCATATAACAAACATGATTATATCCCCCCCGTTCCATAATCCCCCTCAGGAGATAGTAACCCTCGACTCTAAGATACCAAAGGAGCCTCACTGAAGCCCTATAAATATACTTAAGTCCCGCAAGATAGTACCTTACGGGAAACAAAAAGTTACAGTACATTCTGATAAAGTAAAATGAAACGATCTTACCAGAATCTACGCCGTAGAACAGGAACATGGCCCTTCAAGTGTGACGAATAGTAGCAGTGCCTCCGCCATGGACTTGAGAGAAGAAAGCAGGCAGTGAAGCGAAGTTCGACAATGCTGATTGCTAGTGAACCTGTTAATATGAGTCAGGATGGTTTTGCAGAAAGACTCTTCCTGGACTCTTCATCCAGGCCCTCACTGAGAGACTGATAGGATTACTTAAAGCTCCTGTCCCATGTCGAAGAGTACTACCGTCCATAAGAGAAAACAAACTTCTGACACTTCTCTGCCAACCTCCTGGGACGAAAGGCAAAGAATGACTGGGGGATGAGGGGAGTGGGAGGAGTATTTAAGCCTTTGGCTTGGGTGTCTTTGCCTTCTCCTGGTGGCCAGGTTCTTTTTTTCCCAAAAGTAATGAATGCAGCTGTGGACTCTTTCCATTTAGGAAGAAAATTAGCGATAGTCATATTGTAACACTGATATGTGTCAGAAATCCCTGAATATCCCTTGACATGTATATATATTTTTTTTAATTAGACAACCCAAAGTATTGATCTAGGCCCATTTTGGTATATTTCATGCCACCATTTCACCGCCAAATGCAATCAAATAAAAAAAATCATTAAAGGGATACTGAACCCAAATTTTTTATTTCATGATTCGGATAGAGCATGCAATTTTAAGCAACTTTCTAATTCACTTCTGTTATCAATTTTTCTTCGTTCTCTTGATTTCTTTATTTGAAAAAGAAGGCATCTAAGCTAAGGAGCCAGCAAATTTGTGGTTCAGAACCATGGACAGCATTTGTTTATTGGTGCTGTCCAATCAGCAAGGACAACCCAGGTTGTTCACCAAAAATGGGCTGGCATCTAAACTTAAATTCTTGCTTTTCAAATAAACATACAGAGAGAATGAAGAAAATTTGATAATAGGAGTACATTAGAAAGTTGCTTAAAATTGCATGCTCTATCTGAATCACAAAATAAAAAATTTGGGTACAGTGTCCCTTTAACTTTTTCACAAACTTTAGGTTTCTCACTGAAATTATTTACAAACAGCTTGTGCTATTATGGCAAAAATGGTTGTAAATGCTTCTCTAGGATCCCCTTTGTTCAGAAATAGCAGACATTTATGGCTTTGGCATTACTTTTTGGTAAATAGAAAGCCGCTAAATGCAACTGTGCACCACACTTGTATTATGCCCAGCAGTGAAGGGGTTAATTAGGGAGCTTGTAGGGTTAATTTTTGCTTTAGTGTAGTAGACTACCCAAAGTATTGATCTAGGCCCATTTTGGTATATTGCATGCCACCATTTCACCGCCAAATGCGATCAAATAAAAAAAATTGTTAACTTTTTTTCAAACTTTAGGTTTCTCACTAAAATTATTTACAAACAGCTTGTGCTATTATGGCACAAATGGTTGTAAATGCTTCTCTGGGATCCCCTTTGTTCAGAAATAGCAGACATATATGGCTTTGGCATTGATTTTTGGTAATTAGAAGGCCGCTAATTGCCGATGCGCACCACATTGTATTATGCCCAGCATGAATGCTTGTTTTTTTTTTACACTGACACTGTATCACATTTACAATTTCATTGTATCGTAAATGGTGTCCATATTTAAGTTGTGCACAGCTATATGTTTTACTGTAATTTTAGCAATATTAATACTAAAAATAGCAAAAACACTGAAAAACAGCGATAAATGCAGACAGCATACACTGTTGGCATCTATCATTGCACAAGCAGTTCTTGTGAACTGCTGGTGCAATGCCGCCCCCTGCAGATTCGCGGCCAATTGGCCGCTAGCAGGGGGTGTCACTCAGCCAGATCGTATTCGATTGGGTTGATTTCTGTCAGTCGCCTCAGAGCAGGCGGAGCTTTATAATTCGGCTCCATAGACCTCAATATTGTATAAGCAACCAGTAAACGGAACTATAAAAATGATATGCTTTAAAAACACACATAATTTAACTACATTTTTCTATAATTAATTCACATTGTCAGGTTTTGCAAAATAATAGATGCATAGCTATCTGCACTGCAAAGTGTACATGAATATTGCCCACTATATGAGAAATGTTGAGCAAAGAGAGGCTGCTTCTTGGGTGGTAACTAGCCATAGAACAAGCTTTTATCTTTTTATTTATGCAAATTATGACATTTTGGGAAGTCTCCCTAAGTGTGATGCAGGAATCCAGACGTGGACCCGTTGCTCAGTGTGCCTAGAGGGATATGGCTGCACCTCACTGACGAGGCCCACAATAGGCCGAAACATACGTCTGGGGTTTTGCCGTTTCTCTTGTTCAGAGAGGGATTGCCTGGTATTTCGGGGCTGGACTGTACTGTGAAATCAGGATCAGACTGATATGCTTCAGGAAAGTTCTTCTCTGTGAAAGGCATATGTTGAGCAAAAAGAGGCTGCTTCTAGGGTGGTAACTAGCCATAGAGGAAGCTATTATGCTATTGTTCTTTCCCAGGTTGAGCGCTTCTATCTTTTTATATATGAGAAATGTTAGCTGCATTGTCCATATATTTGCATATGGCATATTTAGAGCTATTCCTGTGTCTGCACATTCTCTTTCCTGGTATGGAACGGCCTTTCCGGGTCTGAGAACATACTTCAGTTGGCCAGTTAAAGGGACATTAAACCCCCAAATTTTCTTTCATTATTCAGATAGAGAATACAATTTTTTAAAAGCTTCCAATTTAGTTCTATTTTAAAAAATGTTTCATACTCATGTTATTCGTTGTTAAAGAGATACCTAGGTAGGTAGCGTGCACATGCCTAAACCCATACATGACAGGAAATAGTGCTGCCATCTAGTGTTACCGCTAATGTATAACATTGTTGCAAAACTGCTGCTATATAATGCTGCAGACACGTGCACACTCTTGAGCTTACATTTCTGCTTTTCAAATAAGGATAACAAGAAAACGAAGAAAATATGATAATGGAAGTAAATTAGAAAGTTGTTTAAAATGTTATGTTCTATCTAAATCATAAACAAAAAGAATTGGGTTTTACGTCCCTTTAAGTAGAGGGATTTCACCATACAAGATAGCGTCACTTCATGCGATAATATGCCAACCAAGGGGCTTTTCAGAGCAGGGAGATGAGGGGGTCTTGTAAAGGGTGACCCACCAGTGAGCAGAGCAAAGGAGGGATGGACTAGGGGCGTGCCATGGGCAGGATTCAACCACTCAACCTGTGATAATCCTGCAATATCTGCGACACTTGGGAGGTATGTAATAAAACCTTCATTGTTGTGTTCTAATATTTCACTAAAATTAAATCAACATTATCTGTAGAATTAACCAACACTTAAAGGACCACTGAAGCCAAAATTTATGACTTTCATGACTATTACACGTTTTTAAACAACATTCCAATTCACATCCATTATCTAAATATGCACAATATTTTATATGCACACTTTCTGAGGGAAGATTCAAAGAATATAGGTATATGCATTTTGTGATTAGCTGATGGCTGTCACATAATGCAGTGGAAAGTAAAATAAAACTAATTGAAATTTATTAGAAAATAATCTACTGCTCATGTGAAATTCAGACTTAAGGGACAGGAGTTAAAGGGACAGTAAACACCAGAATTATTGTTGTTTAAAAAGGTAGATAATCCCTTTATTACCCATTCCCCAATTTTGCATAACCAACACAGTTATAATAATATACTTTTTTCCTCTGTGATTACCTTGTATCTATGCCTCTCCAAACTGCCCCCTTATTTCAGTTCTTTTGACAGACTTGCATTTTTAGCCAATCAGTGCTGACTCCTAGCTTCACATGCCTGAGCTCAATGTTATCTATATGAAACACATGAACTAACGCCCTCTAGTGGTGAAAAACTGTCAAAATGCTTTCAGATTAGAGGCAGTCTTCAAGGTCTAATAAATTAGCATATGAACCTCCTAGATTTAGCTTTCAACTAAGAATACTTTTATTACCAATTTTGCTTTGTTTTCTTGGTAAATTGGAAAGTTGTTTAAAATTACATGCCCTATTTAAATCATGAAAGTTTTTTTTTACTTTACTGTCCCTTTAACCCCTTAATGACCAAAATACTTTTCCATTTTCTGTCCATTTGGGGCCAAGGCTATTTTTACATTTTTGCGGTGTTTGTGTTTAGCTGTAATTTTCCTCTTACTTATTTACTGTACCCACACATATTATATACCGTTTTTCTCGCCATTAAATGGACTTTCTATATATAATTTACTATAAAATTGTTTTATAAAATATGACGAAAAAAATGGAAAAAAACACTTTTCTAACTTTGACCCCCAAAATCTGTTACACATCTACAACCACCAAAAAACAACCATGCTAAATAGTTTCTAAATTTTGTCCTGAGTTTAGAAATACCCAATGTTTACATGTTCTTTGCTTTTTTTTGCCAGTTATAGGGCAATAAATACAAGTAGCACTTTGCTATTTCCAAACCACTTTTTTTCAAAATTAGCGCTAGTTTCATTGGGACACTGATATCTGTCAGGAATCCCTGAATATCCCATGACATGTATATATATATTTTTAGAAGACATCCCAAAGTATTGTTCTAGGCCAGTTTTGGTATATTTCATGCTACCATTTCACCGCCAAATGAGATCAATTAGAAAAAATTGTTCACTTTTTCACAATTTTTTTCACAAACTTTAGGTTTCTCACTGAAATTATTTGCAAACAACTTGTGCAATTATGGCATAAATGGTTGTAAACGCTTCTCTGGTATCCCCTTTGTTCAGAAATAGCAGACATATATGGCTTGGGCTTTGCTTTTGGTAATTAGAAGGCCGCTAAATGCCACTGTGCACCACACGTGTATTATGCCCAGCAGTGAAGGGGTTAATTAGGGAGCATTTAGGGAGCTTCTAGGGTTAATTTTAGATTTAGTGTAGTGTAGTAGACAACCCCAAGTATTGATCTAGGCCCATCTTGGTATATTCTATGCCACCATTTCACCGCCAAATACGATCAAATGAAGAAAAAAAAATGTTAAATATTTCACAATTTTAGGTTTCCCACTGAAATTATTTACAAACAGCTTGTGCACACATGGTTGTAAAAGCTTCTCTGGGATCCCCTTTGTTCATAAATAGCAGACATATATGGCTTTGGCGTTGCTTCTTTGTAATTAGAAGGGCGCTAAATGCAGCTGCGCACCACACCTGTATTATGCCCAGCAGTGAAGGGGTTAATTAGGGAGCTTGTAGGGTTAATTTTAGCTTTAGTGTAGTAGACAACCCAACGTATTGATCTAGGCCCATTTTAGTATATTTCATGCCTCCCACCTGACACATCACACCCCCTGATCCCTCCCAAACAGGTCTCTTCCCTCCCCCACCCCACAATTGTCCCCGCCATCTTAAGTACTGGCCTAAAATAAAAGGTATCTTCACCAGAACTGCTTGTGCAATGTTAAATGCCGACAGCGTATGCTGTTGGCATTCAGCGATGTCTGGCGGACATTGATAAATCGGCCCCTAAGTGCTCTTGCATTGTCTATTTATTATGCATTTGTTGATTAATGTTATTGTACTATGTTTAGCTGTCTTTTAAATATTTATATTCTTTAAAAAAAATATCAAGATGCAAGCTACTGAAATGGGACATGTAACTAAATATTTAATCTCCCAGTTCATTTTTTTAGTTAATGACAATAAAACATTACAATATACTTTACCTGCTTTTGCTGTAAAATATCACTGAATATTGCTTCAGTTCCACTCCTTCCAGAGTAGCTGAAGTGCCTCCATCAGGTGAAGTATACTTAAGCCAGCAACATTCTACCCAGTGATTGGTTGGTTAGCTCAGACCACAAATTAATTTGCACATGTCCCTAACTGACCACAGCAGAGGAGAACAGGAACATGGAGGATGCCACCAGACTTTTTAGGAAATATCTCCCACAACTGCTCTTGATTTGCAAAACCTTGTAAATTGTTCTTTAACATAGTTATTTTGCAATTCAGTGCCTAATTACTGAGATATGCTGTCCCTTGAATCAGTTAAAAAGACAATACTGACAATATGAAGATGCATGCTCCCTTTGACAGTGTCGTAATTTGTAATAGAGCTATTCGAGAAAGATTATGCTATAACTTAGTATTCCTTTTATTAGACTCCTAACTGATGGATGCGCATATTATCTTTTTTTTTTTTTATAAAGGATGTTTTAAAGGAGGAAGCCAAATTCCCCCCACCCTCAGTGTAGTGGCACCATGATGGTAGCAGTTTGCTTCAAGGCATTGATTAACAATGAAGCTGACCTCAATGTATCGAAAATAATTTTGTCTTTAGCCGCCTAAGGACCACAGATGACATTTTAAATAACCTTTTCCCTAGTGACATTAAAATATGAAATTTAACAGAGATGAATAATAAAAATGAAAAAATAAAAAATAAAAAACAATTAAAATGTGAGAATTGTTTGTGCGCATCTGTACGCGTTGGATGAAGATAGAACACATTGGCTAAAAATCATTTAAGACTATTCTGTCTTTGAAATTGTAAATAAAGATATAAAGCCTAGAGTTATGCCCTTTCCTTATCTCTCCATGAATCAACGAGAACACCCTAACTCAAGCTGACAGAGTGTAGGAAAGCAGAAGAAACCGATGATGGGGTGAGAGTGTGGGTAACGTTCTCTACTCAAAAGAGATTATCTGAGGTTTTCTGATATCCCACATCATCTCTGACATTTGCTAGAGGAAACGTGGGACTGTCACATCTTACTGATTACAGAGCCCTTGTGACTTATTTTGAATAAACCATAACATTTATGATGTGGCGACACTAACTAGATGGTAATTCCATCCATAAAGAGAGAATCACTAAGCATTCTTAGCTGGGAGAATTTACTAACCAAAAGGCACTCACTCACTGAGGAAGCGTGAAAACAACTGGTAAAAATTGGACAAAAAAGTCACCAAGGGCCCAATTATTTAAAACTAGCAGACATGGGGAGAAATCATATTTTTTTTTTTTTTAAATTTTGGAGCATTATATTGCAATATATGTGTACATATTTTACATACAGAACCCTACAAAGTGAGATAAAATGTGCCTTTCTAAAATTCTTTGAGGGACCTCCCCGTACTAACAAGATTTGATAGATAAGCATGTATTTTTTAATTGACACAATAAGAAAAGACACCTCTCCCTTACACCCCTCAAAACCAACCCTCGTTTTTCTCCCTCATACTCGTATCCTCTGCTCATCTCACAACTTGTTCACTTGACCCTATTCATTCATCTTCTTCCCTCTCTCTCTGCTTCTTTAACACTTGCCGTAACTCATCTCTTTAACTAGTCTCTCACAACCTGCACATTTCCTGATACATTCAAGCATGCGTCAATCATACCAATCCTTAAAAAGCCCTCGTTTGACCCATCCACCCCTTTTAACTATCGTCCGGTCTCCTTATTTCCCTTTACCTCCAAATTATTGGAATGACTGGTCTATAATAACCTAACTCCTTACTTGATCCGCTACAATCTGGTTTCCGCCCTAAACACTCAACAAAAACTGCTCTTACTAAACTAACAAATGATCTGCTATCAGCTAAAGCAAAGGGACACTACTCAATACTAATTCTTCTGGATCTATCTGCTGCTTTCGACACAGTTGACCCTCTCCTGGTTTGCTTCCTATCTCTCAAACTGCTCTTTTACTGTATTCTCTTATCCTTTGCCTCTCTCAGCAGTAGTACTACTAGGCTCTGTATTGGGTCCATTGCTTTTTTTCTATTGATACATCCTCCCTTATAAAACTTATATCCTCCTT
The DNA here is from genome assembly GCF_027579735.1 of Bombina bombina. Classification (NCBI taxonomy): domain Eukaryota; kingdom Metazoa; phylum Chordata; class Amphibia; order Anura; family Bombinatoridae; genus Bombina; species Bombina bombina. Next base: position 1,137,550,781 of record NC_069499.1, read on the forward strand.
TGGCTTCCAGATCATTTATATACTGATAAAACCCAAATTAACTTTGCAGTCTCCACATGAATGTCCTTGCACTATCTCCAGCTCAATCTGTCTAATACTTTGCTGTTTCTTAATACCCCCCTACCTGAGACATCCAACACCTACAATACTAATTCATTCCATTATTTTGTCACACTTTGACTACTGCAAACTGCTTCTAAATGGCAATACAATGCAAAGTATTAACCCTAACCAATAAAGCACTCAACAGCCTCACTCCCAACTATATTTCCTCTCTCATCTCCAAATACTCCCTGAGTCGTCCTCTTCGATCAACCTCTGACTTATGTCTCTACACTCCTATTAGCTCTAAGATTTTCTCTTGCCTCAAAGACTTCTCACGTGCTGCTCTTGTCTTCTGGAACTCTCTACTCTGCTTCATCAGACTGTCTCCAACCTTGTATAGCTTCAGACACTTTTTGAAAACCCACCTATTCAGGGAGGCTTACCATAGCTCCCCTGTTTTTCATCCTACCCAAAATAAATCTTGAACTGCCTTGACTCACTGCTGCAAGTACAATCCATATGACAAGCTACCCCAAACCTTAAATCTCTGCACCCTCAACCTGTAGACAGGCACTATACAAATAAATGAAATTAATAATAATCACACCAGACTAGAGAGCTTTACAGAATCAAGCCCTAAGGGCCTGATGATATAAAGCTCTCCGCTCAGGTGAGATGATATAAAATGATCCTCCAGCACGGCAACATCCATCATGAGATTCTAAAAAGGCAGATTTTTCTATACAGGAAAACACTCAGAGATATTGTGGGTTCGGTTCCAGACCACCGCAATAAAACTAATATAGCAAGCAACAAAGTGAGTCAAACTAATTTTTTTGCCTCCCGGTGCATGTAAAAGTTATATATACACTATACTGCAGTCTATTAAGTGTACAATAGCATTATGTCTAAAGAAAAAAAAACAATGCACATAGCTTAATTCAAAACTACTTTATTGCTAAAAAGTCTAACCATCAGTGAGCCATAATCTTTTTGCTGATGGTGTGTATATATATATATAGGTGTACATCTATGTGTATTCATGTGTATTTATGTGTTTATATGTTGAAAAAATTGCACCAATAGACTGGCTCGACACAAGACTGCCACAAGCCTTCAATTTGTAAAAAGATCAATATCTGCAAAGCTTGTTTTTTTATGCAGTACCGTATGGCTATCACGGCTATTAGATAAGAGGTGAAACGTCATCTCATAAAATAAAAGAGTTTTGTGGTGGGACAGATGGGGGTTATGGACTATAAATGTTGAAGTGCATCCTTGATTGAGATACATGAATAAAGGCAGAGTTCAATTTTTGTATAGATTTGGAATATACATTTATGCACACTTCAATTTACCATCACTTTAATAAAGAAAATTATTCTATTCTATTTAATTAAGACTGGGGCATTGTGAACCCAAGCACAGACAATACTGCAAGGCAGGGAAACCCTCTGGAGTTGGAGTTTTAAAAGCAAAAGATAAATTTAGGAATAATGGGAAATGTGACCTTTATGCCTCCTGACAGGACAAATAAAGAGGTTATATGGGAAGAGTTGTCTTGTCTATGCCATGAAGCCTTTGGGGCCCATTTATTAAGCTCCGAACGGAGATTGTGGGCCCGTGTTTCTGGCAAGTCTTCAGACTCGCCAGAAACACCAGTTATGAAGCAGCGGTCTAAAGACCGCTGCTCCATAACTCTGTCCGCCTGCTCTGATGAGGCGGACAGGAATCGCCAGAAATCAACCCGATCGAGTACGATTGGGTTGATTGACACCTCCCTGCTGGTGGCCAATTGGTCGCGAGTCAGCAGGGGGCGGCGTTGCACCAGCAGCTCTTGTGAGCGGCTGGTGCAATGTTAAATGCGGAGAGCGTATTGCTCTCTGCATTCAGCGAGGTCTTGCGGACCTGATCCGCACTGTCGGATCAGGTCCGCAAGACATTTAATAAATAGGCCCCTATGCATCAAAATGTATAGTATATAAAAGTCGCACAGCACATTACAATGATACAGCTAATGCTGTCATTTTTGTTTTCTTCTAGTGCATTTCACTAACTAAATTATTTTTACAAAAGTCTTTAACAATGACCTTTTACAAGCATCCTGTATCCCTTTTTGGCCTTGAAAGAACACCTCTGGTCAGAAAGCAAAGTACAATATTTGGAACGTAAATTACTTAAAGGGAAAGTGCACTGTGATTTTTTTCCTCATCTTTAATCTACCCAATAATCCATTTTACCTGCTGGAGTGTATTAACCCCTTAATGACCGGACCATTTTTCAATTTTCTTACCCTTAATGACAATGGCTATTTTTACATTTCTGCAGTGTTTGTGTTTAGCTGTAATTTCCCTCTTACTCATTTACTGTACCCACACATATTATATACCGTTTTTCTCGCCATTAAATGGACTTTCTAAAGATACCATTATTTTCATCATGTCTTATAATTTACTAAAAAAAAAAAAAAAATATGAGAAAAAAATGGAAAAAAACACACTTTTTCTAACTTCTGCAATTATGGCACAAATGGTTGTAAATGCTTCTCTGGGATCCCCTTTATTCAGAAATAGCAGACTTATATGGCTTTTGGGTTGCTTTTTGGTAATTAGAAGGCCGCTAAATGCCGCTGCGCACCACACGTGTTTTATGCCCAGGAGTGAAGGGGTTAATTAGGGAGCTTGTAGGGAGCTTGTAGGGTTAATTTTAGCTTTAGTGTAGTGTAGTAGACAACCCCAAGTATTGATCTAGGCCCATTTTGGTATATTTTATGCCACCATTTCACCGCCAAATGCGAGCAAATAAAAAAAAAAACTTAACATTTTTCACAATTTTAGGTTTCTCACTGAAATTATTTACAAACAGCTTGTGCAATTATGGCAGAAATTGTTGTAAAAGCTTCTCTGGGATCCCCTTTGTTCAGAAATAGCAGACTTATATGGCTTTGGCGTTGCTTTTTGGTAATTAGAAGGCCGCTAAATGCTGCTGCGCACCACACGTTAATTATGCCCAGCAGTGAAGGGGTTAAATTAGGTAGCTTGTAGGGAGCTTGCAGGGTTAATTTTAGAGATCAGCCTCCCACCTGACACATCCCACCCCCTGATCCCTCCCAAACAGCTCTCTTCCCTCCCCCACCCCACAATTGTTCCCGCCATCTTAAGTACTGGCAGAAAGTCTGCTAGTACTAAATAAAAGAGTTTTTTTTTTTTTTTAAATAAAAATAATAAAGTATTTTAGCTGTGATGGACCCCTGCCTTAGCCCCAACCTCCCTGATCCCCCCTCCAGCTCTCTAACCCTCTCCCCTACCTAATTACCCCCATCTTGGGTACTGGCAGCTGTCTGCCAGTACCCAGTTTGGCCCCAAAAACCCCCCAAAAAGTATTTTTATTTTATTTTTACTTAAAAAACTATTTCTGTAGTGTAGCAGCCCCCCACAATACCCCCACCCCCACCCCCTCCCAGATCCTTTTATATTTTTTTTTTTTAAAAATCCCTTTTTCCCCCCCTTTCTGCCCTCATTCATTGGTGTCAGTGTGGCTAATGGGTGCACGTGCACGCGCACATGCATGCTCACTTGCACACACGTGCACGCGCACCCTCACACCCGGCACTATCTCTACCGGTGCAGAGAGGGCCACAGAGTGGCTCTCTCTGCATCGGGGGCTTGTAAAGTGGTATTGCAGGATGCCTCCATATCGAGGCATCACTGCAATACCCTCAGAGCTGCTGGAAGCATTTGTGATCGCTTCCAGCACTCTGTTAGACAACTGACGTACCAGGTACGTCCATTGTCATTAACTGCTTGTTAATGCATGACGTACCTGGTACGTCAGTTGTCATTAAGGGGTTAAATTGTTTACAGAGAGCTCCTTCACCTTGATTTTGTCATTTCAAATAGCTGGTTTTCACTATTGTATCCCCTCCTATACTGAACATTTCAATACTTAAGTACTGGTTATTGAAAAGCTGCAAAAACATGAAGGGTTAGGAAAAAATCATGCTCACAGTGAGAGAGTTTAAACATGTTAATTTTCCCTTGTTCTCTCTAGGGCCTTATTCTCTAAAGCTCCCTCGTCTAGCAAGATGCCTCTTCAGTAGTACAAGGCCCATCGTGGATTATTTACAAAAGCATTTTTTTTCCTTGGGAACTGTGTATCCCATTAAGGGAAGTTCAATAAAAAAAAATAATATTTGAAGAAAAAAAATTCCACATATATTTTATACTCTGCAGATGATATGACAAGTCATTGGAAACATATTAAAGGGAAAACAATTTTATAGTACACTGTCCCTTTAAATAGTATTTTTGAAATATATATATATATATATATATATATATATATATATATATATATATATATATATATATATATATATATATATATATATGTGCATAAAAAATGTTGCCGCTAAAGTTTTTAAAATTGAATGTGAACTTGCCTGTGTTGTCATTTCCGTTTATGAACTGTGTGATGTCACTGTATTTCTCCTTACTCACGCAGCTCACTATTTTCTTATGCTCCCTATCCAGCTGTACTAGATGTGTAGAAACATATCCTGCAGCCAGATATCACTGGCTGTAACATTTGTGCCTGCAAGTTATATTTATTAAGCAGTGCTTTAAACCCCGGCTTCAAAAACTCTCTCGCCAATTTGGAGTTGGCGGATGAAAATCACCCAGGATTCATTTGATCGGGGTGATTGAGAAGCCCTACTGTCATGCAGTTGGTTGCATGAGGACAGGGGGCGGACTTGTACAAGAGTTTGCCTGTGCAATGTTAAATGAGGGAAAGAAATGTGCCCCCAAATCTGTGATCAAATGTAGACATGTTCACAACATGGGAATTTTGTTTGCGCCCCGATTGATAAATCTGCCCTTATACTCTTCTTCCTTACAAGTTAGTTTAGGCAGCTAAATGGGGTGACCATATTGCCGCTTTAAAAAGGGACACATATGAAAAATACATGTCAGGGCTGTTTAAAGAAATGGTTTTTTTTATAAGAACCCTGACATATGTATTTTTCATATGTGTCCCTTTTTAAAGCGGCAATATGGTCACCCTACAGCTAAGGCAAGTTGCCAGGGAGCAGAGTAAGTTTTATCTGGCAACTCACTCCGGTGCAGGAGTAACAATCAACTACAGAGCAGGTCTATCTGTAGCAGAGGGGCAGCTTCTGCTTTGTTTTTTGTGTCCCTGCACGTTATTTCTGCTTATGTAAGACTTAAATGGTTTCCTTGTTTTTTTTTGAGTGAAGTAACTGCCTCTGCACATTTATTACGGATGGTTAGGGAGTGTAGGAAATAGTGAGCTCTGTGAGGTACGAATAATATAGTAATATCACACAGCTCATAGCAGGAAATGACAACACAGTTCACACTCCATTTTAACAACTTTAGTTCCAAACATTTTAGTACATACACTATATAGCCAAAAAGTATATGGACACCCATAATAACTGTTGACTTTAGGTGTTTCACCCATTGCTAACAGGTGCATAAAATCCAGCACATAGCCATGAAATTTCCATAGAGAAACATCGGCAGTACAATGGGTGGTATTGAAGAGCTCAGTGGCTTAAAAACGTGGCTCTGTCATATGATGCCATCTTTGCCACAAGTCAGTTTATGAAGTTTCTGCCCAACTAGTTCTGCCTAAGTCAACACTAAGTGCTATTATTGTGTAGTAGAAGCATCTAGGAGCAACAACAGCACAGCCATAAATCGGTCAATCATGCAAACTCACAGAGGGGGGGCTGCCTAATTCTGTATCATCTGTTGCATAACTCAGTACAGAGTTCCAAACTGCCTCTGGAAGCAATATGAGCACAAGAACTGTGTATCTGGAGCTTCATGAAATGGATTGGCCAAGCAGCTGTGCACAAGCCTCACATCAACATGTGCAATGCCAAACATCAGCTGAAGTGGTGAAAACCACAATGCCTTTGGACTTTAGAGCAGTGGAAATCTGTTCTCTGTAGTTATGAATCACGCTTCACTATCTGGCAGTAAGATGTAAGAATATGGGTGTGGCAAATGCCAGAAGAACACCACATACTAGAATGCATAGTGCCTACTTTAAAGTTTTGTGGCGGAGGCATAATGGTCTGAGACTGTTTTTCAGGGTTTGGTCTAGGCCCCTTAGTTCCAGTGAAGGGTCATCTTAATGCTACAAGATACAAAGATATATATATAAATATAATTGGGTGCTTCCAAGTTTGTGGTAACTTTTTATGGAAGCCTATTTTTGCATAAAGCAAGGTCCATGAACACATGGTTTGGCAATTTTGGTGGTCTGCACAGAGCACTGACCTCAACTACACGGAACACCTTTGGGTTTAATTGGAAAGTGAATGTGAGCTAGATCTTCTCATCCAACATCAGTGTTTGACCTCACAAATGGCATTTAGGCTGAATGGATATAAATTTCCGCAGACACTTTAAAATCTTGTAGAAAGCTTTCCCATAAGAGTGTTGGCTGGTAAAGCCACATAGGGGAATGGTGGCTAACTCCATATTAATCCCCATGAGATGATCAGGTGTCCAAACACTTTTGACTTTGTAGCATATACTTGCAAAAAAAAAAAAAAGACATAATATAAGAGTCTTGTATACATATTTCATCATTCTATTCATGGTAGTTTATTTTGGTTAGCCTTTTACTGAAAGTTTGACTACTATGCTGAGATGACTTATTTTCAAGTTGTGTTTGCTGTTTCTCTATCTGAGCTTGCTGGGTAATCTATGTGCATTATTAGCTACTGAGGCATGGTAAACTCTCAATTATTTTTGCTATTTGTTCTTATTTGATATTTTTTCATGCATTTGAAAAGCATATTGTTACACCATGTTCTAAATCGGTGATGTCCAACTTTCTAAGTCACAAATCAGTATTTTAGAAGCATTAAGGGTTGCAAATAAATTTATGGCTACACACAAATAAAAATATATTTTCTAAAAATGTCCAGTGACAATAGTGACAAAGAGCCTGATTTAGGTTAGGTGGCAGGGTACCCTGCCGTCCTCTTTACAGGGCTCTGTAAGCCTAATTTTCATGGGGCCAGTGGAGTGACGCCACTACTGATTGAAGGCACAGATGGGCTCTGTAGGGGTCTGGGTCCAGTCTCAGTTGAGAGCCCTGAAGTTATGCCCCACAGTAAGTATTGTGCTATAAATAGATAACATGAGAGATACCTCTGCAGCCATTTTCTGATGTTCGGACTTGTGATTAAGTTCCTCCCCTCTAGGTGGACGGTTTATTTGAAAAAGTTCAAGGTGATACATTTTTGCATACCAGTTCTTATTTAGGAATATAGTTTATGAGTATGTGATATGTATAAATCAAACAAAGTCAGTAATACTTAAAAAGTGGTAGTAACATGGGGAAGTGTACATTGGAGATAAGCTACATACTTTAGAAAGAGAGATGGGACCAGCCCTTACATTGCAGAGATCTGAACAAACTCCAAGTTTAGAGAATTGCTTTTTATCTAGCAGACAGCACTTTGCAATTGTACCGCTTTGCCTTTATGCATATTATGTAAGTTTATCTTTTTATCTTGTATTTTTTATTCATTATATTTACAATACTGTCCTAAGCGTCTGAGATCTGCAAGTCTGAGGGGCTGTACTTATGCGAATGTACAAAGAACGTGTTTTACAGCTCTGTAGAGTGTGAGTATAATAATTTTCAAGGGAGTGTCTGTATACAAATACCTATACCGCACTTCACTTTATCTGCTGCTTTTAATTGTTTTTTAAGGAATTTAGTGAATATTTTTCTAGATTCATATGAAACAGACACATCTAACATCTACTGCATATCTGCTTTTATTAGCCATCTAATATATCAAAGTGTTATAATTATAAACACGAGTGTAACTAGGCAGATTATGTACAGAAGTACAACTAGACAGATCCTGTACAGAAGTGCAACTAGACAGACTCATGTACAGAACTACAACTAGACAGTCTCATGTACAGAAGTACAACTAGACAGATCCTGTACAGAAGTACAACTAGACAGATCCTGTACAGAAGTGCAACTAGACAGACTCATGTACAGATGTACAACTAGACACTTATGTACAGAAGTACAACTAGCCAGACTCATGTACAGAAGTACAACTAGAATGACTCATGTAAAGAAGTACAACTAGCCAGACTCATGTACAGAAGTACAACTAGACAGACTCATGTACAGAAGTACAACTAGACAGATTCTGTACAGAAGTACAACTAGACAGACTCATGTACAGAAGTACAACTAGACAGATTCTGTACAGAAGTACAACTAGACAAACTCATGTACAGAAGTACAACTAGACAGATTATGTACAGAAGTACAACTAGACAGATTCTGTACAGAAGTACAACTAGAAAGATACTGTACAGAAGTACAACGAGACACTCATGTACAGAAGAACAACTAGCCAGACTCATGTACAGAAGAACAACTAGACAGACTTATGTACAGAAGTACAACTAGACAGACTCATGTACAGAAGTACAACTAGACAGACTCGTACAGAAGTACAACAAAACAGTCTCATGAGACATGATTAAGAACCTGGCATAGGTTTGAAACGTTGTTGATATGATGGACCCTGTAAGAAATGAATAAAGGTCTTTTTAAAGTTTAACTGGAGGCTGGAAAAATACTTCTTTCAGAAGTACAACTAGACAGACTCATGTACAGAAGTACAAGTAGACAGACTCATGTACAGAAGTACAACTAGACAGATCCTGTACAGACGTACAACTATACAGACTCATGTACAGAAGTACAACTAGACACTCACGTACAGAAGTACAACTAGACAGATCCTGTACAGACGTACAACTATACAGACTCAGGTACAGAAGTACAACTAGACACTCATGTACAGAAATATAACTAGACACTCATGTACAGAAGTAAAACTAGACAGATCCTGTACAGAAGTACAACTATACAGACTCATGTACAGAAGTACAACTAGAAAGACTCATGTACAAAAGTACAACTAGACAGATCCTGTACAGACGTACAACTATACAGACTCATGTAGAGAAGTACAACTATACACTCATGTACAGAAGTACAACTAGACAGATCCTGTACAGACATACAACTATACAGACTCATGTACAGAAGTACAACTAGACAGATCCTGTACAGACATACAACTAGACAGACTCATGTACAGAAGTACAGCTAGACACTCACGTACAGAAGTACAACTAGACAGATCCTGTACAGACGTACAACTAGACAGACTCATGTACAGAAGTACAACTAGACACTCATGTACAGAAGTACAACTAGACACTCATGTACAGAAGTACAACTAGACAGATCCTGTACAGAAGAACAACTAGACAGACTCATGTACAGAAGTACAACTAGACAGATCATGTACAGAAGTGCAACTAGACAGACTCATGTACAGAAGTACAACTAGACAGTCATGTACAGAAGTACAACTAGACAGATCCTGTACAGAAGAACAACTAGACAGACTCATGTACAGAAGTACAACTAGATACTCATGTACAGAAGTACAACTAGACAGACTCATGTACAGAAGTACAACTAGACACACATCTACAGAAGTACAACTTCTGTACAACTTCTGTAACTAGATAGAATCCTGTACATAAGTGTAACTAGACAGAATCCTGTATATAAGTGTAACTAGACAGAATCCTGTATATAACTGTAACTAGATAGAATCCTGTATATAAGTGTAACTAGACAGAATCCTGTACATAAGTGTAACTAGACAGAATCCTGTACATAACTGTAACTAGACAGAATCCTGTACATAACTGTAACTAGACAGAATCTTGTACATAAGTGTAACTAGAGAGAATCCTAACTAGACACTCATGTACAGAAGTAAAACTAGACAGATCCTGTACAGAAGTACAACTATACAGACTCATGTACAGAAGTACAACTAGAAAGACTCATGTACAAAAGTACAACTAGACAGATCCTGTACAGACGTACAACTATACAGACTCATGTACAGAAGTACAACTAGAAAGACTCATGTACAGAAGTACAACTAGACAGATCCTGTACAGACGTACAACTATACAGACTCATGTAGAGAAGTACAACTATACACTCATGTACAGAAGTACAACTAGACAGATCCTGTACAGACATACAACTATACAGACTCATGTACAGAAGTACAACTAGACAGATCCTGTACAGACATACAACTAGACAGACTCATGTACAGAAGTACAACTAGACACTCACGTACAGAAGTACAACTAGACAGATCCTGTACAGACGTACAACTAGACAGACTCATGTACAGAAGTACAACTAGACACTCATGTACAGAAGTACAACTAGACACTCATGTACAGAAGTACAACTAGACAGATCCTGTACAGAAGTACAACTAGACAGACTCATGTACAGAAGTACAACTAGACAGACCCTGTACAGAAGTACAACTAGACAGATCCTGTACAGAAGTGTAACTAGACAGACTCATGTACAGAAGTACAACTAGACAGATCCTGTACAGAAGTACTAGACAGACTCATGTACAGAAGTACAACTAGACAGATCCTGTACAGACGTACAACTATACAGACTCATGTACAGAAGTACAACTAGACAGATCCTGTACAGACGTACAACTATACAGACTCAGGTACAGAAGTACAACTAGATACTCATGTACAGAAATATAACTAGACACTCATGTACAGAAGTAAAACTAGACAGATCCTGTACAGAAGTACAACTATACAGACTCATGTACAGAAGTACAACTAGAAAGACTCATGTACAAAAGTACAACTAGACAAATCCTGTACAGACGTACAACTATACAGACTCATGTAGAGAAGTACAACTATACACTCATGTACAGAAGTACAACTAGACAGATCCTGTACAGACATACAACTATACAGACTCATGTACAGAAGTACAACTAGACAGATCCTGTACAGACATACAACTAGACAGACTCATGTACAGAAGTACAGCTAGACACTCACGTACAGAAGTACAACTAGACAGATCCTGTACAGACGTACAACTAGACAGACTCATGTACAGAAGTACAACTAGACACTCATGTACAGAAGTACAACTAGACACTCATGTACAGAAGTACAACTAGACAGATCCTGTACAGAAGTACTAGACAGACTCATGTACAGAAGTACAACTAGACAGATCCTGTACAGACGTACAACTATACAGACTCATGTACAGAAGTACAACTAGACACAAACGTACAGAAGTACAACTAGACAGATCCTGTACAGACGTACAACAATACAGACTCAGGTACAGAAGTACAACTAGACACTCATGTACAGAAATATAACTAGACACTCATGTACAGAAGTAAAACTAGACAGATCCTGTACAGAAGTACAACTATACAGACTCATGTACAGAAGTACAACTAGAAAGACTCATGTACAAAAGTACAACTAGACAGATCCTGTACAGACGTACAACTATACAGACTCATGTAGAGAAGTACAACTATACACTCATGTACAGAAGTACAACTAGACAGATCCTGTACAGACATACAACTATACAGACTCATGTACAGAAGTACAACTAGACAGATCCTGTACAGACATACAACTAGACAGACTCATGTACAGAAGTACAGCTAGACACTCACGTACAGAAGTACAACTAGACAGATCCTGTACAGACGTACAACTAGACAGACTCATGTACAGAAGTACAACTAGACACTCATGTACAGAAGTACAACTAGACACTCATGTACAGAAGTACAACTAGACACTCATGTACAGAAGTACAACTAGACAGATCCTGTACAGAAGAACAACTAGACAGACTCATGTACAGAAGTACAACTAGACAGATCATGTACAGAAGTGCAACTAGACAGACTCATGTACAGAAGTACAACTAGACAGTCATGTACAGAAGTACAACTAGACAGATCCTGTACAGAAGAACAACTAGACAGACTCATGTACAGAAGTACAACTAGATACTCATGTACAGAAGTACAACTAGACAGACTCATGTACAGAAGTACAACTAGACACACATCTACAGAAGTACAACTTCTGTACAACTTCTGTAACTAGATAGAATCCTGTACATAAGTGTAACTAGACAGAATCCTGTATATAAGTGTAACTAGACAGAATCCTGTATATAACTGTAACTAGATAGAATCCTGTATATAAGTGTAACTAGACAGAATCCTGTACATAAGTGTAACTAGACAGAATCCTGTACATAACTGTAACTAGACAGAATCCTGTACATAACTGTAACTAGACAGAATCTTGTACATAAGTGTAACTAGAGAGAATCCTGTATATAAGTGTAACTAGACAGAATCCTGTATATAAGTGTAACTAGATAGAATCCTGTATATAAGTGTAACTAGACAGAATCCTGTATATAAGTGTAACTAGACAGAATCATGTATATAAGTGTAACTAGACAGAATCATGTATATAAGTGTAACTAGACAGAATCCTGGACATAACTGTAACTAGACAGAATCCTGTACATAACTGTAACTAGACAGAATCCTGTATATAACTGTAACTAGACAGAATCCTGTACATAAGTGTCACTAGACAGAATCCTGTACAGAAGTGTAACTAGACAGAATCCTGTATATAAGTGTAACTAGACAGAATCCTGTACATAAGTGTAACTAGACAGAATCCTGTACATAACTGTAACTAGACAGAATCCTGTACAAAAGTGTAACTAGACAGAATCCTGTACATAACTGTAACTAGACAGAATCCTGTACATAACTGTAACTAGACAGAATCCTGTACATAAGTGTAACTAGACAGAATTATGTACATAACTGTAACTAGACAGAATCCTGTACATAAGTGTAACTAGACAGAATCCTGTACATAACTGTAACTAGACAGAATCCTGTGCATAAGTGTAACTAGACGGAATCCTGTACAGAAGTTTAAGAAGACAGAATCATGAACAGATTTGTAACTAGTCAGAATCATGAACATTTAAAAGTCAAGGTAAATATTTGTTTCATTTTAATTTATATAAAAAAAATATCAAACAAAACATGTCCAGGATTAATTATAATTGTGCCTGGAGAACTTTTCTACCAAAAGCTGTTTCAGAAGAAGCAAAATCATCAAAATAATATCATTTAGAAAAGGTATGCTAGGATGACCATGTTGCTGCATTGCAAATTTGTTCAACAGAAGTCTCAGTTTTAAAAAAACGAGGAAGTGGACTGGAGCTATAACACACATGAGTTCTAGATTCTGAACACATTGTAAAAAAGACTTGTGCCTTTACAGGGTCCTTTGGAAGATGGGATAGAAGAAACATTCCTCTGGGAGACCATGACTTGAAGCCTATTCTGTAACCTTTGGAAATGATCTTTAAAACCCCTGGGTCTTGAACAGATTGAGACCAGGCCTTCTGAAAAAGGTTTAATCTGCCTCCTACCAGAAGAGAATCTGAATCGGGGGCTGCACATTCATGCTGATTTGGCAGAAGAGGAAGGCTTTTTGGACGGTTTGGCTTTGTTCCAATTGGAAATAGACTTCCAGGAGGTTCTGGAAGAATATTTTTTGTGCAGAGGAGGACTTTTGGTTCCTAGAATGACGAATAGAACAAAAGTGATTGAGCATCCTGTTCTTTCCCCTGGACTTCTTGTACTGAGGAAGAAAAACTCCCTTACCTCCTGTCACAAAATAAAGTATGGCATCTAGACCAGGTCCAAACAAGAGGTTTTCTTGAAAGGGAAGAGACAGCAGTCTATATTTTAAAGCCACTCAACTGACCATGACTTAAGCCACAAAGCTCTTCAGGTGAAAATGGCTAAGGCGTAAAAAAAATAAAAGCATTAGCTAACCTTAGAAACTTCAAACATAGTTAAAAATCTTCATCTAAGGAATCATTTGAAATCTGCTCACATAAATTGTCACACCAAAGAGTAGAAGCTGCTACAACACAAGCAATGCTAACAGCTGGTTTAAACAAGAAACCCTCTTGTTGAAAAACTTTTCCATGAAAAGACTCTTGTTTTCTATCCATTGCATCTTTGAAAGAAGTACAAATCTCTAATGGGATAGTAGTGTGCTTAGCCAAGGTGGAAATTGCACTATCCGGCTTTGGGACAGTTTTCTAAAGCTCCTAGTTAGCAACTGGTAAAGGAAACATCTTTTTAAATGTAGATGCTGGATTACAAGAGATGCCAGGTTTGGACCACTCCTTGTTGATTATTTCAGCGATTGCTTCAGGTACTGGAAAACCTCTAGAGACTTAGCAGTCAATTTGAAAATCAAATCTAATTGCTTAACAGATTTTTCCTGAGTAGGCTTAAGGGTTTGAACTACTAAAGTGCAAAGAACCTCCCTAGGTGAAGTTAGAAAATGTTCAAGCTTGAACATAAAAGAGGAAGATTCTGAATCCTAATCAGAAACAAATTGTTGACCATCCTTGAGAAGCTGTTTAGCTGATCTGACTTCAGAAAGAGCAGATAAATCAACTGCAGATTGATTGTCAGACAGACCTTTTTAGCTTACTTGGAGGAGGCCAACATTTCAGAAACAGTTGATCACACATATTCTTTCAAACATGGAACAAAATCTGAAACACTCCTTGTAGAGAAGAAACAGAGGGAGGACAGATTCCTTTAGAGGCAAGGGCAGCATTTTGATTACAATGCATAAGGTGATCCATACACGAATTGCAAAGCTGAGCTGGGGTTTAACAAGTGCAAGCTTGCAAAAAAGGGTTAAGACAAGTAAAACACAGTGCAAAAATAAATTTAACAAAAACTAGTCCAAAAGTTGTCTCCCGATAACCCCATGACATTAAATGCATAAAGTCTAGTGAATACTATGTTATGTTTGTAAAATGTCCCCTGGCTATAATGTACAATGAGTAAGAGTACCTGCTAATAGTCTGTGGACTATGTGAGTGCCATGCACAGTGTTCATACTTACCTTAATAGCACCCACTCTACTGTGCTTACTAGCTGCAGACAGACTGCGTCCAGCAGAGATTCCATCCAGTGCTGTGTTAGTCACAGCTGAGGATCTGTGTGTAAGGAGTATATTGATGAACCAACAGTAGGAGGCTACAGGACTCTTCCCCGCTACACCTGCAGGATGCTTGTGACTACCTCCTCACTGGCAGTAATTATATCACTGCCCAATACTACAATCTCCCCTCTGTCTCTTCCAGTCAGCTCTCTGAGGGAAAAAAATGGACACCTCTCAATGAAAAATATGTAGCCCTTCAATTCTTCAACTTACTCCTGGGAGGCAAAGATAAGACTGACATACCAGAGAAGTGGGAGGGATTTAAGCAGTCTTGGAGTTTTGGGAAAATTTGCCTCCTCCTAGTGGTCAGTATATGTATCAGGGTTAGGCTTGTGAATTCTGCAATCTGCAATTCCAATTCTCAGAATTGGAAAACCCACAGTTTTAAGAAATAACTGATGGTGGACAATAAATAATTCATTTTCATTGCAAAGTTTTGTTTGTTTGTTTGTTTTTACTGCCCACAATTAAAAATTTCAGATTACAATCTTAAAGTGTTTGCAGTTCCTCTAAACTATACAACCTTGTAGTCTGTTGTTTTCCAGTTTGGCTTATTTAAAGGGACAGTCTACCATAGAATTGTTATTGTTTTAAAAGATAGATAATTCCTTTATTACCCATTCCCCAGTTTTGCATAACCAACACAGGTATATTAATACACTTGTTACCTCTGTGATTACCTTGTATCTAGGAACCTTCTTCCAGCCCCCTGATCACATGACTGCGACTGTTTATTATCTATTGTCTTAAATTTAGCATTGTATTGTGCTAGATCTTAAATAAGCCCCTGTGCCTGAACACAGTGTTATCTATATAGCCCACGTGTACTTTCTGTCTCTTTGTGTTGAAAAGAGATTTAAAAAGCATGTGATAAGAGGCAGCCCTCAAAGGCTTAGAAATTAGCATATGAGCCTACCTATGTTTAGTTTAAACTAAGAATACCAAGAGAAAAAAGCAAATTTGATGATAAAAGTAAATAGGAATGTTTATTAAAATTAAAAGTCCTATCTGAATAGTGAAACTTTAATTTATACTAGACTGTCCCTTTAATGTACAGACATCAAATGACACATAGCTGTAGATGGCAGTAATTGTATAAATATGAAAAACATGCATTTAACATGAAACAAGAGTTGTTGTTTTTTTTACTAATCTACTAAATAAATTATTTATTACATATGTATAGGCTTGTGTATTTAATAATGATAATGAACACACATATTTAGCTATAAATATTAAAGGGCAGTGCACATACAAAAAATTACACCAGTAGATTTTAATAAAATGTGAGATGCCCAGAATCAAGACTATCCAGTAATCAAATCACTGTAAATATTAAAAAATAACAGAATTTAAAAAGAAAGGATTATAAAGGAAGCAATTATAGCAAAACCTTTGAAAAATGTGAAAAATAAACAAAAAACCCAGACAATTTTACCAAAATATCATACTATGTTGTGCCAGAACAAAATAATATATTTATATTTTACAGTACATTAATATACATAAATAAATTGCATTAACATTTTAAAATATACCGTAGATTGGTTTTATGTCTATAAATCTATTTTAAAAATGATCACTTAAAATATATTTTTCTAAATCAAAGAATATTTAAAAAAAAAAAAAATCAATTTCATTTTTTCCCCAATTTAGTGAATATCTAAACAAGGGTTTCAAAAATTCTATTTAAATTAGATTTTTCATGGTTTGTACTCAGTCTGCCAGACAGCTTGGCAATGTGCAGGTTAAAGTGTCAGACGTATATAGCCAGTGTCTCATGGCTTGCGCCTCCAAGCACTGTTGATGGTGAATGTAGGTCCAGAGCTGGCTTGGCCTTCACAGCTGAAGTTTCTGCTCCGATAGAGGCTAAATCTCAGACGTCTGGGTCTGTAAACCGCCTTGCTTTATTTTCCTGTTTGTATTTTTTTTTTCACGCACGTTTTTGTTGGCATCTGGATATTTGCTGCATTATTTAACACACCCTCTTTACAAAATCATAGACTATGCATATAGATAAGTGTATAGGTATACAACAGTACACATTATGTTATTCAAATATGTCCTAAAGATGCAATCATACATACAGTATTTATTAATATGCTACATTAATAAACACTGAGAAATAAATCTATTTACAGTTATATAAAAAAACAATTACACGTGTGTGTTTACATAAATACACGCACATCACTTGTGTTGTGGGATTTATCTCTCACTCTCTCCTGAGATTTTTTTTTTCAGTCTTAGTAATTCTTTGACAGTATAAGACACATGGAGTGTTCTGTTAAGATGAAAAGAGAACCGCTTAGGTTTGCGAAGTTGTGAACATGAGTTTGAAAACCTCTTCAAATAAGAAAGAAATGGTGAGCAATTATGAGATTTGTACACATGAAAAAAGAGATCTGCAGGCTTTACAAATATCTATTAAGCACAAACTGGTGAGGTTTGGAAAACTTGGCATAGAGCCAATAAACATTCAGCGCGACATGTCCCTCCAATGCACGAGCTTAGCCGATACAGCTGATTCACTTGAGCAGGGAGGAGTCCTGCAAATTTTAGTGATTTTTTTTTAAGGCATCATAAATTTCATACCTAATGTTTACCTAAATGTAATGTTATTTGATATCTTAGAGATTCTAGGCCCGTGTGAATTTGGAAATCTTTGAGCACAGGGAAGATACATCTATAAGGATTGGAACATTCTATACAGATTTACAAAAAAAAATCCTACTGTTTGCACAAATGTGTTAATAAAAAAATAAAAGAATAAATGTAAGACAAAGCACACTGCAGTATAATTTACAATGAACTATCTAATCCTTACAATTAAAATGATGATAGGGTAGCATTTGAAACCAATGGCGGTTCTAGTGGTGTGCTATGCATTAGTATTGCTTACTGTGTTACCCCTAAAACACATAGATGTCAGCTGTCCGGAATTTGCAGAATATTGACTTTTTACCAAAGCAAGGGAATGAAATCAATAGAGGTAGAAAAAGGCAGTAAAAGATGATGTTCTTGTCAGTACCCATGTACCTTTAATATTTATCTTTGTGGTTAACTTTTTTGACCTCTAACAGATATGATCTAGAGCTGCCCCCATTTGGGACCATCCTTATGCAAATGTAACCATCTTTGAAGTGTGGGTACAGTATGCTTGTTTTGGAATGCTAAGCACCCCCCAAAATATTTCTTAGAAGATCACAATACATTTGCTCATTAAAGCACAATTTCATTAAAGGTTATTTCATTGCCATAAAAGGCTTTTATAAGAAATGCGGCACTAACAAAAATGTTAATTTGTATCCAAACATGGTCAAAAATATATTAATTGGTCCGATATGTACAGAGTAAGTAACATTGCTTCCTACAAAGGCAATGAACTGGTTAAAGCAATATAAAATAGGAATCAGCCCCCCCACCCCCATGTCTGCCCTTGAAAAGTCATTATGTGCCTTAGCAGTAATGTCATATTAGATAGCAAGCTCTTCTGCAAATGAAAGTGTTCAGTTTGTATAAAAAAACATAAAATTATGTATGAGAAATACTGTAATCCACATATACATATTCTAAGACACTGCATATCTGTCATGACCTCATGATGCCCCTACAAGGGGAGATGAGCTAGGCTGAGAAAATATCAATTATTAGCCTTCATTTGCAGCATCTAGACACAGACAAGCATATTTGCCCTTGATTATCCGCATCAGGAACTTAGATTCTCCTTCCACATGAAGATATGGACATACAAATCTTATCTACAGAAAATGAATGGCCTTTATATACATGCCCTCTGTAAATATGCTACAAAGACAAAGCACCACACTTTTAAATGGCTCTATGTTTGCATAATAACCATCCCATAATACAAAACCATTTTCAGATAACACACAGCAGTTCTTATACAGTGATATTGGTGACAACTAGTTTTTGCTGCTTAGTGTACACAACCTTCAGAACTTGTGATTCTTACCTCCTGCTAATACAGATACATTGAGAACACATATCTTTCAAGTACTTCTGTTACACAGGATACGGTACTCTCACCTTGTCACCTTTTTTTCAAAGGCACGAGGACATGCACAACTCATTTTTTTACACAGACAACAGGAAACTTACTTCTCACTTCCTCCTAATAAACAGGACGTATAACTATTACCTCCACCTATGACACAGGTGACAGGACATGTACCTCTCACCATATTAAAATATACAGACTGTTATATATTGTTGTATGGACTGTACAGATTAATTATGCAACAATGAAACTTGTCGTCAATCTGCAAAGAGGCTGTGCAGTGTCAATATATGTTGGTGTATCACCTCCACCTAGGACACTGGTTATCAGGACATGTACCTCTCACCATTTTAAAATATAGACACCAAGGCATTTACCTCTCACATCCTCCTAATACACAGACATCAAGGTACATTTCTCTTGCCCCCTCCTAATAAGGAGATAATCTCTATAAAAAAAAAAGCAGGCATCAGAATATAAACCTTCCATCTCCTAAAACACACTCACAAGAACAAATTACCCAAATGATTACGCATTTAAATGCATTTGATAACTATACCTGTTATCCCCTCCTCACCCTCCTGCAGCGATATTAGGAGAACATTCCTCTCAACCACCAGCACAAAGACCTTGGGATCAAACCTCTTACCTTCTTGTCTTCTATCTTAGGAACATTTTCCCCTTTCCAATAGGTAATAAATAGAAAGCTAGTGAGTACCAGCACAGATATCCGTGCATCATAAAAAAAAAATCCACCAAGGTCAAACATTTCTTTCACATTTTCACCCCAAAATTCTAAAATTGTCATTTATCTAAATCCTTGACACTTTTATAAATGTAAAAAAGAATTTTGCTATAAAGATAAACTGTAAATGCAGAAAAAGTTTATCCTTTTTTTAAGCCACAAGAATACATACAATGTTGTCCTGGGTTCGCCATCCATATATTCAAATTTTTACAGCGGCGGCATGAGAACTATGCCAAAGACGGCATCTCTGCAGCAGGCAGAAAAGACACCACAATCTACACTCACCTTTACACCGTATTAATGAGGAACGAGCGGAAAAAATAGGGAAGTGGGTCCACTTACCCAAAAGCATTCTTGATTACGTCTCGTTGTCTTGTCTACCGAAATTGCCTATTTAACTGAACACTCGCACGCAGATCCTCCAAGCTGCCTCTGATGGAGAGGCGACTGGCCTCCGGTTTGTTCACCTTCCAAAATGATACACTTATACCTCAATTAAAAGCGTAATGCTCCAATGATCCCTGCCTGGAGGAGTAAACAAGCTGCACTCTCTCTGCAGCCACTGGCCCGTCCTTTAACCCAATCAACAAGCGCAGATGGAGAAATTATCCACTGTAGCCTCTCCTAGCTGAGAGCTGTGCAAACCAAAAGATGCTGTATTAACATACAAATCGGATGGGAGGTCTGAGAGGGGGGTGTAGGGAGAGAGAGAAGTCACATCGCACTCTACATCTTGTCTCACTCTGATGCCAGTTCTCCTGTACCCAAGCTCTGTCACATTTTTTGGAGTTAGGTTACCAGTGGATAATAAGGTAATACAACTTTTATCCATTAATAGACTTTAATTCTACTCTGTGTGTGTGTTATAGATTGTCAGCTAATATTGGGCTATCCCCCTTTTCCTTCTGTAAAAACTGATGTCTTGTGAGTTACTGTGTATTAAATATCTGTTACGTTAAATTGTTTATTATTATTTATTTGTATCAAGTGAAATAATAATATAAAGCTTCATATTAGAATATTAAAATATGTGCATGAATATTATTTATTTAATTAAATATATGTTGCAATAAATGTATGGGTACAGAAACATGCATAAGACAAATAGCAGACCGACACACCATCATTATATTTACACAAAGACAGAGAGTGATATGTACGAAATGGGAAAAACTAAAACTTAAAGAAATAATAAT
Organism: Bombina bombina; assembly: GCF_027579735.1. NCBI lineage: Eukaryota > Metazoa > Chordata > Amphibia > Anura > Bombinatoridae > Bombina > Bombina bombina. Next base: position 1,137,571,862 of record NC_069499.1, read on the forward strand.
AAAATAAATAATAAAATAATAAACACAGTTTAGCCGCCCCAATTTACAAAATTGCTTTTTGTCCTATAGTTACAATGTAAATACATTCATTAGCTTCAGTTGTTAATGCCTTATCCAGTTATAAATTCTCTTTGCAGTTGGTATAATAGATAATTAGCTTGTGGTTTTATGGCCAGCAATGCACTCACATTGTACCTGTTCTGCATTATCGCTCTGCTACCTTAGACCTGTCCAGTGTATTACTGTATGTTGTAGATTCTCCTTTTGTATAATCTTCTATTCTCTCCTCTTCACATGACCAGATTATATATAAATATATTATAGACATAAATTAGATTGCTATAATGAGTGGGATACCCTTATTAAAAGGTTTATAAGCAATATCATGACAGACAGCAAAATGAGACAATTTTAATTTAGAATTGTATTTGGATTTATTCTGAGGGATATAATCTGATGGCACACTCAGTTTGAATGCCCTACACTTATTCTATTTGTTTTCTTTTTATACAAAAATGTTATTAAAAAATAAATAATTTTTTTTTACATATTCTTTAACAAATTTTCTTTTCAGAAAAAAAAAAGAGGATCACTACTACAAAAATACCTCAATATGAAATAGAAAGTTAAAGTATTATGTGCCAAAAGGAGTAGTAGATATGTGGAATAACTTTCCAAAAAAGGTGTCAGGGATAAATATAGCACTAGGGTGCATGGGGTATGCATAAAGCTGTCATGATGATTAATTCAAATATAACGGAAAGGGTATTATATACCTGTATAGTTAGCCTATTACCTATAGAATGCATGGCACTACTGTAGCGTAACAGAAAAAAAACTTATGTTAATTGCAATAAGGTGGAGCTATGGCCAGAGACACAACCCCCACAATTGTAACATAATAGTAAGTACAAACTTTGTATTTCTCTAAAGGATCTATAATAAAATAACAGAATTCCCTTTGCACTGTAGTAGCGCCTGTGCACACCTTTGTCTGTATATCCTGAGATATAGTTATAGGAACATGAAGTTCCAAATCCCACATGGTTAAACACATTATCTCATTATTTATTTTGCTTAGGTTTTGGATCCTGTTGGATTTAACACCAGTGTTCCAAGTTATGGACAGGAGTCCATTTTTACCTGACCTAATTGTCCACAGCAAAGATAAGATAAACATCTCAACATATTTTTAAGGCTGTGTATCTGGAATGCAAAACAGTGCACATTTACTTAGAAAAAAATACACTTTTGTTAACTTTTGCAATGCAGTGCTCAACTGTTGTCATATGCTGTACATTATACATATAGTAAAGCACAATTGATAGCACGGGGTATATTATCTTGCGCTTCCTCCTGCCCACCACACCACACACAAACACACCATCTGGTATTACAAGTGGATGGTTAAAAACTTTAACCAGCACATCTTAATAAGGCCATAACTTTTTTAGTGCCCCCAACAATTGTAATGGATAGTACAAGAAATTCTATTAGCACTCATTATGCTTGTATAACAAATGGTGAGTTAAGTGTTGCACTTTAGCATCCAAAATATCCCTGTAAAATGTAATGTTTTTTGAGCCCTAAAGTAATTTTTCATGGTATAGCACAACGCTACATGGTATAGCACATAACTACATGGGGTATAGCACAGAACTGCATGGTATAGAACAGAACTGCATGGTATAGCATAGAACTGCATGGTATAGCACAGACCTGAATGGTATAGCACATAACTGCATGGTATAGTACAGAACTACATAGTATAACACAGAACTGCATGGAATAGCACATAACTACATAGTATAACACAGAACAGCATGGTATAGCCCAAACAACATGGTATAGCACATAACTGCATGATATAGCACACAACTGCATGGCATAGCACACAACTACATAGTATAGCACATAACTGCATGGTATAGCACATAACTACATAGTATAGCACAGAACCGCATGGTATAGCACATAACTACATAGTATAGCACAGAACCGCATGGTATAGCACAGAACTGCATGGTATAGCACAGAACTACATGGTATAGCACAGAACTACAAGGTATAGCACAGAACTGCATAGTAAAGCACAGAACTACATGGTATAGCACAGAACTGCCTGGTATAGCACAGAACTACATTGAATAGCACATAACTGCATGGTATAGCACAGAACTACATGGTATAGCACAGAACTACATGGTATAGCACAGAACTGCATGGTATAGCACAGAACTACATAGAATAGCACAGAACTACAAGGTATAGCACAGAACTACAAGGTATAGCACAGAACTGCATGGTATAGCACAGAACTACATGGTATAGCACAGAACTACATGGTATAGCACAGAACTGCATGGTATAGCACAGCACAGAACTGCATAGTATAGCACAGAACTACAAGGTATAGCACATAACTACATGGTATAGCACAGAACTACATGGTATAGCACAGAACTACATGGTATAGCATAGAACTCCATGGTATAGCACAGAACTACACACTAATATTTTTGCATTACACTTGTAATTTAGGACATATTATTTTAAACCTTAAACTCAAAAATTTTCATTGTGCTATAGAGCGACACTATATAAACACATCTTATATTTTTGAAGCATGAAAATGGTTATGTTAAACCTATTTATATTGATTTTGAAAGTAACATGTAGCTGATGTTTATGCACAACTTACTCTTCCAAGGAATAGATAGATCACTGGCTCACAAAGACAATGCCCACCATTCTATTGGTAGACAGTGACACACCCACAACCATAAAAACTAAAAAAGTATAATTTTTCCTAACTTGGTAAATAAAATAAATAATCAGTAATACATTTTAAAATGCCCTCTTTTAGATTGTGCGTTGTTTTTTATCGACTCAAAATATATGTGAATAAATAATGAGTGTCTCAAGGAAATCTCACACTGTCTGAAAAAGCACAACTCTGTTTAAACAAGAATTGGCGCAGGGGTGATCAGAAGCAGCAGCACTTCCCGCCTATGAGCTGCAAAAACGACAGGATATCACTGTTCTGCACAGTGGGCGAGCAGGTGCTTTGGAGGAAGTAAACACCATTTACTAAGGAGCCTTAGAAAGAACTAAAATTGCTATTTTTGATAGACAGAGATGCATGTACAAGTAAAGAGATATATTCAGTTGCAAATAGTAAGAAACAATAGGGTGTCGTATGTCTGTGAATTTGTGCATCTATTTTTATGACATTTTCTGCAATTTGTGTTTTCTTTTATTCTTCTGTCCCCTTGCTTAACTCTTTGTGTACTAGAGAGATTCAAGGCATTGCTTAGCACAATCTAATTGCAGATGTCATAGTTCCAAACTGAGTTCTAAACAACTGCTTAATAGATTTCTAGTTTAAAAACATAACGTGGCATTATGCCTTAAGGTAAGTTCCTTTTCACTAATAAAGCTTTGGGAGTTGCTGTTACCAGCCAGCAAGCAATCTATATCAATATGTAAGATATGTATAAGTATTTACTTCCTTTCAGTTCCAAAAATAGTTTAAATAGCTTTAGTTTAACCTTTTGAATGAGATTCTAAAATCCTGATCTATTTATAGGAACTGGGTTTAAACATTAGTGTTTTACCTTTCGCCTTATGGTTTGTACATAAGTGCCACTAAGCCATTATCAGTTTGTTATATACAGTACAGGTAGAGATACCAGAACAATTCATCCTGCCCAGTTGTGTGATGCATAAGTTTACCAGCCAGTGTACCCTTCTCCAGATCACTTTCCATCCTTTTATTCATGTCGTATTCCCTATTGCAAGGTAATAATCAGTGAACACAAACAATAGTCATTGCACAATGAGCATGCCAGGAAATATGCTTGCTCTGACTGCTCCTGTATTAAAGACCATCACTCTAATAATTCCAGGAAACGACAGTAACACAGCCTATAACTTGTGTAACCTAGGGGAGCATGAATTCATTTCCTCATGACAATCTAGTCCTTATAAAACCAATGTAAAAAACACAATCTCTTAACTAATTAGTTTAAAAGATTTTGCTGAAAAAGCCTCTGCCAAAAATATACCCACATGCCAGTGAGACCACTCATTCAATAAAGGGAAAAAATGACAGACCATGAGACCCTCTGGTTATGTAACTCATATAAAAACAGCCTTTATTTACCCCCCTCATATGAAAAAAAGAATCGTCTAGATATGACATGGTTGCTTTAATGTTAACAGATATTCAAGTGATAAAATAAAATACTCTTGTTTAATTTGAGCATTTTAATTTTAGAGACAATTTATTTTCTTACCCTGGGTTTTACCCTTGCACAAAATGAATGAAAGATGCACACCAGTGCCCTCCAGATGGGGATATGACTGATAAACCAGTTAATAACAGGCACAGGAGACTTTGACTATGTATTTAACCCCATTTACAGGGGTTAAACAAAATGTAAAAATAAAGAAATCTGTAAAATGCTCAGACAGAGTGTTCTACTCTTACACTAAAAGGGGCTCTATATTTTAAACCAGCCATGTGATATCTAAAAGGCTTCATGGGAAAGGAAATGTGTCTTAAAATTAAATGCTCTAATGAAATATGGCATTTTACAGTAGAATAACCTATAACAAAATGTGTTTGGCCCTGAACCTGCCATGTTAGAAATGAGCCCAGACATATCTTATATGAAAGAGGAGAGCCCTATCTTTCAAACGAGATATTTCACAAGCCTATAATTATCAGGTGATTGCCATGGCAATTGTGATTATCTCATAGGTCCACTAGACATTAAGTCTGTTTAACAGAGGAGGGAACACAGATTTGCAGGCAAATACAAACCACGAGACCTATCTAGTCTGCACATTATTATGTCTACAAGTGTAGAGTATGCAATTGTATTCCTTTTATAGACACAATTGAAATCCCAGGATGAATATGTCATATTATGCTCACACATGGAAAATCAAATCCCCCATCCCCTGTAAACATTTTTGGGTGCACATATGGCATTATAAGAAGAGGGCTTATCATAAGACAATTACAAATTCTGTTATCTAATGATAATTACACACCTGCAGTTAGTCACAAACTGCTTAAAGGGGAATGAAACCAAAATCTTTCATAATTCAGATAGAGCATGCAATTTTAAACAATATTCCAATTTACCTCTATTATCTAATTTGCTTTGTTCTATTGGTATCCTTTGGTGAAAAGCATACCTAGGTAGGCTCAGGCGCTGGGAGCTAGCTGCTAATTGGCTGCTCGTGTATGCCTCTTGTTATTGGCTTATCAATGTATTCAGCTAGCTCCCGGTAGTGCATTGCTGCTCCTTCAACAAAGGACACCAAGAGAATGAAGCTAAATTGATAACACAAGTAAATTGAAGAGTTGTTTAATTAAATGTATTCTCTATCTGAATCATGGAACATTTTTGTATTTAATATACCTTTAAGATAAAGAGTAACAGTCTAAGGTCTCATCTCTTTACCTTCTCTCTCACCACTCAACCTTTGGAGAAAAAAAAGGGAAATCAGCTTTCTTCTCAAAATCTTAAAAATAGATCTATTATCCTGATATACATATATTATAGCTAATATTAACCAGACCATAAACCTTAATTACACACTTGTCAATACACCTGCTGATGTTTTCTTATATTTCAATTTGATTAAAATTCACAAAAAATAGGAAAATAGTTCAACAGAAAGGTAAAAAGTTAACATCCATATTATCCTAACCACAGCATTCAACATTACTGAAAATAAGTATTACAGTGGTACATCTACAGATAGCAGACACTTGCAGGACAATGTTTAAGCTGCTCCCATATAATGTAATTAGCCTTTTATACTGTATCATACTCTGTCAGTTCGGACAAATTCACAAACATCAGATTTTGTTTTGTCTTTATCATGAAGCTTAAACTGGAAAAAAAACACCCAGGTGCCGATAGTTTCCTACATATACAATACACTTTAATTGACTTCAGTCAGTGGATATAGTCTAATTTCAATGACAATAATTCACTCACACCGCTATCCCCATAGGATTCTGTGGGTCACCTTCTAAAAAAAGTCACGATCATCCATTATGTGCATCAGTAGTTTTCCCTGTGTCCTATTCACTGAAGAACAATAGGCGTTACAGATCATTAGATACTATTCAAAGGAGCGTCTGCTCTACTGGATATCACATTTGTGCACAAAACACAGAGGTTTAAAGGATTAGTTCCTAGGACCTAACTGGCAGTGATAACTCTTCTGGGAGACTAGTCTGTGCTTCCACTACCCCTTCTTTTAAAGGGACATCAAACACTGTGAGATTGTTACTCTGGTAGCTGATTAATAACTGTCCTTAACTGCTTCAAAAGAGGAGATTACAGGTTTTTAAATCTATAGAATCCTAGGTTATAACATGGCAGTACCCACTATTATTATTTATTTTTAAACTGCATAGTGCTAATTACTTTAAGAAAACTAAAACTTTACACTTATTTCTATAAAAAAATACACCTGCATATTAGTTTTAGGCTGATATTTGTTTTGAATACATTATTTAGTTCTAGAGTTGATTTAGAGCCAGATTATGAGTGCAGCGCAATCAAAAAGGGGTTTATCGCAGGTGTTTGTATGCGTTGGGTTTACAGCTCATATTACAAGTTGAAAGTAAGGCTATGGACTTCCGGGGCGGAGCTTAGAGAGTCAGGCAGGCTGGAGCCCGACTCGCTAGCTAAGCGTTTCTTTCAAGCCGCAGTGCCGCTTTTCCTTGCCGGGAAGGAGGACCGATTCCCGTGCGGATACCGAGCCGTGATTCGGCCCATTGGCACAGAAGTCCCTGAGAGGCGTTAGGCCGATTCGCCACGGCCACAGCTTGTGTGTTGGAGTCCTTCCGGTCCACCGGAGAGATACCGTCGAAGGTCCCACAGCGTCTAGAGCCATCAGACAGACGCCACACTAAAGCGAGCCTAATTGCTACAATTTTCAAGAAAAAGTGCTTTCTACAGACAAGAAGCCACAGCTCCAATATCAAATGGTAAAGCTATAATAGCCGTAGGTCAACCAAAGATGTACAGACGCGATGTATAGTACCGGTGTTGCCGGCCACAGTAAAAACCTACGAGCTGCTAAAATCTAAAGCGGGAGGCCACTCTGCTGTCCGGCTCCCCCGAGGGAGGGGTGAAAGGCCGGGAAATAGCGCCAGACGGTGCATATATCACGTAAGAGCTGCAGACGACCTGTAAAATCCCTGCTACCTGTTGCCTACTCCAAGTCGGATAAATCTTTCTCTGGTCGGAGGTGTAGTTGGATTAAAGAGAGGCACCGGACAGGGAGTCATTCCGATAAGGAAAAGTTATAACCTGCTGCCCTGGACCGGCTCTCCTTATTTTTCCGCTGGGAAGTGGTAATTCTATTACCTCGTATCTAGCTCACGGCACATAAGAAGAAATTCCGGATACCAGTTTTCTATCCTAAGCCCGTTAAACCTCCCCCCCGTCTGATCTGGGGCCGGATCAAAGAGAGTCACCGGGCAGGGAGACATCTCGTCAAGGAAAGCTATAATTTGCCGGCCTGGCCCGGCTCCTCTTACCTTTCATGAGTTAGTGCCTACATTCCTACGCTTCAATCGGCTGGCGGTGCAGGAGTGCCGCTCACCTCTTCTGGCATGACATTATTAGTTGGACCTTACTTATCCTTACTACAAAAGAAGAAGTACCTGTTCTATCTTGGTCTACGCAAGTATCTGAGCCATTCTGGCCTTTATTAAGACTTTGTTTTTCTGACATTTTTCAGCTTAAACTGAATTGACTCTAGTTCACTTTTTCACTGAATATTGGGTTGCTATCTTCAATGATTTCTTTGTTTTTCTTTTCTTTTTTTTTTCCTGCTGCATTTTTTATCTTATTTCTTTTTTTTTTTTGTTAGATACTTGAAGGCAAAAAATCATATAAAATCATGTTTATAATCTTATCGTTTTCATAGAAAATGCTCATAATGCTCATAATACAATAGAGGTGATGTACAGATGTTAAACCGTTTGCACTGTTCCTATTTGAGGTACTTAGTAAATCTTGGGATAGAAACTAATAATATTAATAAGTTTGTAATTGGGAGTGTTAACAGCTGCTGTCCGGGTCTTGTATACTGGGGTATTGGTTCATGTGTTTTCTCTGATTTTCATCTATCTATGATTTATCCCCTGACCTATAAGGTTAATTAAGATATTTCTGATATACATACTACAGAATCTGTTATTAATTGACAGATAAAGGTTTTCTCAAAGGTATAAGATATATTGTGGTCTCGAAATTGAACATACACATATTTGTCACAATATAAGCAGTATCACCACATTATTACCCATATTATCTGCATATTCTCCCATTGCCACTTAGAAGTCCAGAGTTGTTAGCCTAGAAGCTATTGAGGTGACTTAGCAAAATCTGTTGCTCCCCCGTTGTATGTTGTTACCCAACTCTTGCAGGCTTTAAAAAACACCTCACTATTTGAAAAAAAAAAAAAAAAAAAAAAAAAAAAAAAAAAAAAAAAAAAAAAAAAAAAAAGGGGAAGGAAATACACTTAACATATTCTTTTTTTTGGTCTAGACACACAAAATTATTTTTTTCTTTTTTTTCCTTTATGGTTTAAATACTTTTTGATCTCACCCCCCCTATTCAGGGTATCACACGTTATCTTATTAATTTTTAGACACAATAACACTAAGAATCACGTACTTAATGGAAAAATTTGTCACCCAGGTGAAACACAATTCACCCATAATGCCTGCCAAAACTAAGGACAAAAAAAATAAACTAACGGAGGTTAGCTCAGACTCCTCTCTAGAAACCCAGACAAACCCTTTTGATACACAATTACTAATAACACAACTGAGTCAATTGTTTATACCCCAATTTGATGTTATCAAAAAAGACCTATCAAATATTACATCTAGGCTCGAGGTAATCTCCTCAGAAGTGAAACAGTTCGCTTCTAGAATTACAGAGGCTGAAACCAGAATTTCAGACTTAGAAGATCTGGTAAACACACAAGAAAATATATTACAAAAACAAGGTGACAAAATCTGTAGTTTACAAAATCGCCTGGAGGATCTAGAAGATCGCTCCAGGCGTAACAATATTAGAATTGTCGGCTTACCCGATACCCCAGAATTTGAGGACCTGTTGCATTTTTCTTCAACAGTCCTCCCTCAAGCTTTAGGATTCCCCCCCCACCTTCTCCCCCTGTCAATAGAAAGAGCCCATCGAATAGGCCCTAGAAGAGTCAACCAAGATGGATCACCTAGAAATAGAATCTGTATTTTTAAAACCCTTAGATTTCAGGATAAAATTCAAATCCTTAAATTATTTAAAAAATTAGAAACATTCACTATAGCAAGCAAGAAGATTCTGTTATTTCAGGATTTCTCTAATGAAACTGCTCTCAAGAGAAAAAGTATGGCCCCCTTCTGTACCCAATTGATTAATAAAGGAGAAAATGCACGGATGGTATATCCTGCAAGGATTATAATTTTGAAGGAAGGTAACAGGATATCTCTTGGTTCTGTAGAAGAAGCGCAGAAATATCTCTCAGATGGCTCCTAATGTTAATTTTAAGTTCAGTATCTTATTTGTTCTATTTTTTTTTTTTTTTTTTTTTTTTTTTTTTTTCTCCTTCTTTTCCTCTCTCTCTCTCTCCCCCTTTCCCCCCCCACCCTATTGCCTCCAGCTATTGGTAGATATATTTGTGAATTTGAGTATTCCAATCTTAGCTGATGGCCACTACAGGATTTAACTTAGTTGAGGAATTTAAGCTCCTTTCCTGGAATGTAGGAGGAATAACCTCAGCAATAAAACGTAAGATAGTTATTCAAAGACTGGGGAAATTAAACCCCTCAATTGTTTTCCTACAAGAAACCCACCTTAAAGATGTTGAAATATCTAAACTTCAGTCTAAATGGGTTGGGGAAGTCATAGCAACCCCATGTGCCTCTAGAAAAAATGGAGTTGCAATTTTAATTAATAAAAATTTGACCTATAAGATTTTGAGTATAGAAAGGGACCCAGAAGCTAGATTTCTCTTAGTACAAATTCAAATCCATGAGGCCAGAATATTTTTATGCAATATATATGCTCCTAACAAATATTCATCCAAATTCTGGAAATTAATCCAGTCTAAACTATTTCCTCATATTAACCAAAATGTTATAGTCGGGGGTGATTTTAATATGTCTTTATCTACTGATTTCGATAGATTTGACACTAGAAATAAACAAGAATATGATCGGCAAGCTAAATATTTCAGATCCTTTTGCGATAAGATGAAACTTGTCGATATTTGGAGAATTAAAAATCCCGACTCTCGGAAATTTACTTGTGAATCCAAAACGTATAGGACATTTTCGAGAATCGATTATATTTTATTATCCGAATCTCTATCTATATTTAGGTCTACCCCCCAGATACATGATATTGTCATATCGGACCATGCTAGCATATCGATCCTGTTTCCCTCTCTAAGTCAACATAAGAGTAATAATTTCACGTTCTATTTTCCTAAATATCTGTACAATAATCCCAGATTTAAGATCTGGCTGAGACAAACTTGGAGAGAATACTGTGAAAACAACATAACCTATATTAATAAAATAGAGACTTTTTGGGAAACGGCTAAAGCAGTCATAAGAGGAGAGATAAAGGCTTATTTGAGTACCATAAAAAAGAAAGCGGCTGCACAAGAGACACTATTAGTAAATCGAATCAAAATTGCCTATGAAAGGTATAATAATCTACGTAATGACCAAAATTGGAAGAAATATATTGAAGCTAGGCAGGAAAGGGATATTGTAATAAAGCAAAAAATTCAAGAGGTTGAAACTAGAAATAATCTTCTTTTTAAAGGCTTTCATGGCTGTTCCGCTAAATTCCTAGCCAAATTAACCAGAAATAGGAAAAAGAAAAATTATATTCTGGCTATAAAGTCAGGTACTCAAAGATACGTGGACCCGAATAAAATTGTTAATTTTTTCCATACTTACTATCAACAATTATATGCTGGAATAGAACCAGATACAATCCAAGAAGATAGGTTTTGGTCCAGGATTAATCTTCCGAAAATGTTAGACACAGATATAACAATATTAAATGCCCCTATAACCCAAGAGGAAATTAGAAATGCTATAACCAAGTCTAAATTAAACAAGGCAGCGGGTCCCGATGGCATTCCAGCTGAATTTTTCAAAATTTTGTCGGAGGAAGTAGTAGAGTCTCTGGAAAAACTTTTTAATAATTATTTTACTAATGATCAACCAATTTCAAAATATTTTACTGCTGCAAATATTTCCTTAATCCTTAAAAAAGATAAAGACCCGGAAGACCCTGCATCTTACAGACCTATATCTGTTCTCAATACAGATTACAAAATATTAACGTCAATCATAGCTTCCAGGCTCTCTATTTCTTTCGATAAAATAATACATCCCGACCAAACAGGCTTTATGAGTTCTAGGAACTCCTCAAAAAGTATCCGCAAAGTACTTACATGTATAGATTACCTATATAATACTGATCCAACACAACTCACACAAGTTAAACAAGACAAAGCCCTAGTTAGCCTCGACGCCGAAAAAGCGTTTGACGCAATCGCTTGGAATCACCTATTTAGAGCGCTTGAACAATTTGGCTTTAGAAATCAATTTACCCGATTCATACATAATATCTATAGAAACCCAATTTCATATCTTTTAGTTAACTCTAATGTCTCTCCTGCGCTGACATTAGGTAGAGGTACTAGGCAAGGCTGCCCTCTCTCGCCATTTCTTTTCAATATAGCTCTCGAACCATTAGCAATTTGGCTTAGAGACGTTATTAGTGGTATCAGAATTGGCCCACAAGTTTTAAAACTTCTAATCTATGCAGATGACCTACTGATATTTTTAGGAGATCCTGTACAAGAAATTCCTGCTCTCTTAAATTGCCTAAGCACTTTTAGTTCATTTTCAGGTTATAAAATCAACTCAAAAAAAAGTGAACTAATGTGGATTAAAAAGGATAGCCGTGCCAAGTTTAACTTCCCGTTCCAAACATCAGAAACACTTAAATATTTAGGTATTTATATTCATCCCAATCCCAATTGCTGGTATCAGTTGAATTTTCCTCCCTTGATGAGGAAGATTAAAACTGATCTAGAAAATTGGACCTCTCTTCCTTTGTCGATTTCGGCGCGCGTTAGCCTTGTTAAGACAATCGTATTTCCTCGATTATTATATCCGCTTCAGAACCTACCCTTACTGATTCCTGCGATAGATCAACATAAATTATATTCTTTCTTCTCTAGATTTATTTGGAAAAATAAGAAACCACGTATTGCACTTAAAAAACTAATGAACTCACGTGATTCCACGGGACTAGCGTTGCCAAATATACAATATTACAATATCGCCTGCTTAGCTAAAATCGCCATAGACTGGTTAGCGGACACAAATATTTTTTCATGCTCGATAATGGAAAATTATATGATAACTCCCTTCTCTATTAAAGCTAGTTTGCACTGCCCAGTAAAGGAGTTACCCTATAATATCAAGGGATTGATAACTATAAATAACATTATTAGAGCTTGGCAGAAATTTTGCTCTATTACTGGTGTTGATTACTCTTTTTCCGAATTACTCCCAATAATTGGAGTGGTCGATTTCTCTCCTGGTTATTCTCAGGCAACTTTCAAGAATTGGATGGATAAAGGACTTATTAATATATATCAAATTTTTCATGAGGATGGCTATATATGTTCATTTGAGTCTCTTGTCACGCAATTTGATCTCTCCAGACAAGATATGTTTGCTTATTTTCAGATAAGACACTACCTCAATAGACATAATTGGGAGCTGGGTCGGTGCCTAGCGTGGTCCGATATTAAAAAATGTATTTTAAAATACAAAACGGGATCAACTTCAATCTCTCTCATGTATGACATTATGCTCAACAAACAGAATCTACTCAGTCTTAATGATATCTCTGCTTCATGGTCACAAGATTGTCCAAACTTGGAAGACGGAGAATTAAAGGATAGTTGTACTTTAGTAAACAAATGTCGAATTCCATCCAGCTGGAAAGAGTCTCATTTTAAAATCATAAATAGGTCATATATAACACCTGCTAGGCTGGCAAAAATGTATAGCTCACAATCCGCTAAATGCCCTCGATGTACATATTTCAAGGCAGACCTTTTACACATGTTTTACTATTGCCCAAAATTAAAACAATTATGGAATAAACTTGCCTTCTGGTTAAAAAAACACTATGCTACTGTAGTCTCATTTAACTCAGAAAATATCATTTTCTTAAATTTCCATGTCAATGATTCTCTTCTGAGATTAAAAACTTTAGTATCCATTATTATGTCTATTAGACATCTCATCACAAAAAATTGGAAATCAAAGTATGTACCCTCCTTCGCTATGGTTACGCAAGAGATACAGAATCAAATAATTTTTGAATCTTTTCACCTTAAATCCTCTAATGAAAAAAAAATAAAAAAATTCATTTTTGACTGGTTACCCATAATTAAGTCCTATACCTTATCCATCCAAAAACGTATCTTATTCCCTTTTTTAAGTTCAGATAGTTTCGCAGATTTTGTACTGCATGGTGATTTTCCGGCTTCATGGATTTCCAGTTACAGGGAATAGGAGCGCTATGAACCAAGATAAACGATCATTCATAATGATGGCTTTAACACTGATTGAGGGGGGAGGGGGCGAGGGGAGGGGGGGGGCTGGGGAGAGAGGAGGAACTTAATTTACTTTTTCTTTCCTTTTTCTTTTTTTAGGGAAACTAAATTAAGTAAGTGGTAAAAAATTATTTTTCTTTTTTTCAGTCCCAGCAAGTTAAAATGATGAGCTCTAGACTGTTAAGTTATTTACTTTTTGGGTCCTTATGGCTTAAGTGTATTAAGCTTAGATGATATTACGTATTATAAACCTCATTTGTGCCCTATTGGTTATTATTGTTTGATTTAGTCTACACTATTTGAGCTATGATACCATGTCTAGTCGTCTTTTATTATTGTAATATTAAGTATAGTTTTTTTATTTAAAGACGTCTGAAAGACATGGGCTACTGGGCTTAGCTCATTGGTGTAATGATATAAACGGTCAATGTATGTCAATATTGTGTGTATGACATTAACTTTTTTTTTTTTCTTATATAATGTATATATATTTGTATCTTTATCAAACCTGTCATTTTGCCTTGTATGGCATATTTTTATTAGAGATTTGTTTTTGTCTTTTTTGTTTTTTTACTTTCAATAAAAGAAAAATTACTAAAAAAAAAAAAAAACAAGTTGAAAGTAAACGCAATTGCTTGAGCGCAATCGTGATCTATGCTAGAATGATTACTGCGTCCTCAGAGCTCTGGTTAACTGTTTTGCGAAACAAAAAAGTTACACAAAAAACATAAAAAATACATTACAAAGTACAGTTACACTCATAATATGACTATCTAATAAAAATGAAAAAAAAAATATTGCATAAAAAAAAGTTATAAGGGCTCAAAGATATGAGGTCTCAGGTATTAGAAAAAAAAGGCAGACAAAGGACTTTAACATTGAGATACATAAATATACATATCTAAAGATGCCTATATATGTATGTCTGTGTGTGTGTGTATATATATATATATATATATATATATATATATATATATATATATATATATATATATATATATATATATGTTTATATGTGTGTACAGATATATTTATGTATTTATATGTGTATATATGTATTTACAGACATATATAGTATAGACATATAAACAAATAAATACATACGTATACACACACACACACACACACACACACATATATATATATATATGTGCGTGTGGATTGGAGCCCTTTGCAGTATACACTCATTTTCAAATAATTGCATGTAATAGACACTACTATAAAGAATAAGATGCACAGATACTGATATAAAAATCCAGTATAAAACTGTTTAAAAACTTACTTAGAAGCTGTCAGTTTGGCTCTGTTGAAAAGGTAGCTGGAAAGCCCACTGCAAGTGGCAAATAAGACACTTCCCCCCTCCCCTTTCTTTTGCATATGAAAAGACCCTTTACACAAACAGGAGCAAGCTGGAGAAGGTAGCTGACGGTATTCACATAAAACTTTGGGGCTTGGTTAGGAGTCTGAAAATCAGAGCAATGTTATTTAAAAATAAGCAAAACTATACATTTATTTTTAAAAAAAACTTTATGGGCTATATAAATAGATCATCTACAAAACATTTATGCAAAGAAAAAATGAGTGTATAATGTCCCTTTAAGTAGATAAAAATACATAAAAACATATTTATGCAATATTCCTTTTAATAAGGCGTTTAACTGTGTATTTACTATAAATCTTTACCATTCCAATGTTCTTCACATAGGGAAACATGTTCTAAGTATTTATAAATAGATATTCCTATATATCTAATCAATGATATATATATCAAACATGTATTTCTTACTAATTACTGTATTCATTTTAACAGCTCCTGATTAACTATTTAAAGGGACAGTATACTGTGTTATACCAGCTGCAGAGTATAAAATGAATGAGAAATTGCATTTTCAGGTTAATTTGTGTATATGAAATTGCTGTTTTGTGCTTTGAAACCACAGCCTATTACAATGGGTTGAGCTTGCAGATAAAAACAGATCTTGTTATGTTATCACTTTGTGTACACACACTTGCTTCCTTATCTTATATTTGTCTGTAAACCAAAGCTCAATACCTAGAGAGGACAATGGAAAATGATCATTTTATTAGTTATCTCTTCTACACCCCACCAGGAGTGTAATTTATTCTGCTTGCTGAGTTTACATTGCCTGTTAATAGGCTGGACTTAAAGGGACACTCAAAGAAAATTAAACTTTCATTATTCAGATAGAGCATGCAATTTTAAACAACTTTCCAATTTACTTCCATTATCAAAATGTGCAGTCTTTTTATATTTAAACTTTTTGAGTCACCAGCTCTTACTGAGCATGTGCAAGAATTCACAGAATAAGCATGTATGCATTTGTGAATGGCTGATTGCTGTCACATGGTACGTGTATGCATTTGTGATTGGCTGATGGCTGTCACATGGTACAGGGGGGAGTGGAAAAATTGTCAGTTTTTTTTTTTTTACTACTTATCTGAAGTTCAGACTAAGTGCTATTGCATAGTCTTGTTATCTTGCATTTGTTGATTATGCAAATCTACAGTGTTGACTGGTAGAAACTTTCAAAATAGGTGAGGATACCACAGGATACATCAGCTATTTCAAATGCTGAAACAAGACTTAAGGAGTTATTTGTAAACAATTTAATATACTCCAGCAGGTAAAATCATTTGGAACAAATTAAAGCAGAAATCATTTTGAGGTAAACTGTCCATTTAACCTGAAATTTTTTTAGCATGGTTTTTGGCTGGTTCTTTTAATTGCATGGCAGAACTACAACTAAATCATATTTTCTAGGTAAACTTATCAGTAACCCACTAACGAGTACTGTCTAAACACTATTTGTATCCATATTTCAGACTGAAATATGGTCAAGGTTTCCATTGGATCAAAATGTTTTTCAACAAATAAATTCCATCATCAAACGACACTTTAGTTTTATTACTATATCATACAAAAACATCCCATAAGCAGTGGAGGCTCCTCCATGTGTGCACTCCCGCACGTGCCTCCCTGTCAGATGTTGAGAGAAAAAAAAAAAATGGGAATAAAATATAATTTTTCCAATAGCCCCCTATTGGAAAAATTATATATATATATTTTTTTAACTTCCAAAAAAATCATAAAATATAATTTTTCCAATAGCCTCCTATTGGCAAAATTATATTTTATTTTTAACCCCCAAAAATCTATTTCTTATCATGTATTCTTTAAAATATAAGCCCAAAAAAATGTTGTGTGTGTTTTTTTTATTTCTATCGCACGTGCGGTTAGATCCCTATGATGCCTGTCAGTGATGTCTATGTGTTCACTGCAGGCATCTGGGCCAGCCTCAAATGCTTCTATATCAATCCCTGATCGCACACACTGAACTGTGCGAAAGTGGGGAGGGACATGTTCAGCCTGTGTTCTGATAGGCTGCACGCCACGATGCCGTATACGTCATCACGGCGAGAGTGGGGAGGGACATGTTCCGACTGTCAGTTCCTCAGTAGTTCAGCCTGTGGCACTTGTTGCAACTTGCAGCTCGCTGATAGGCTGCACGCGACGATGCCGTTACGTCACCATGGCTCAGCCTCCTCCCCCGCATCAACGGCGCGAAAAATTCATTGCTGCGTTTGCTGTTGAGAGGAGAGGAGTGACTGAGCTCAACTGTGACAGTCTCTGTTGAACTTGTCTAAAACAAGTTTTAAAACGCATAAGCATTTGCATTAGCAGTGTTAGCACTGACTTTGTGTCTGAGCCTGAGTCTGTAATATATATTTAGAAGAGCTAGAGCCGGCTTGCCTACTACTACTAGAGAGGGTCAGAGCAGGGAGTGGAGGCTGACTGAGCCGGAGCAGCCAACAAAAACAACATTAACTGACTTAGTTGCTTGTACTTGTCTTGGAGTTGGGCAGAATTGTTTTTAAAAAAACCTGCTGAATAATTATTAATTATAATTAAATTTTCTGAGAGAGGCTTCTATCTTAGTTAGTTGAGTTCTTGCCTGGGCTGGGGCCCTGTCCCCTGATAATTTTGTCAGACAGAGTGAGTGAGTCTGTCAGACAGTGTCAGTTTACTTTTTATTAATTAGCAAATTGCAAGTTTTGCCAAAAAATTTAAAAGTTTATTTTTCTCTAAAAAGCAGTTAACTGCTGCCTGTGCTGTGCTGCTATATTAACATAACTGTACAATTAAATATAAATTTTAATTATATTAGTTATATTACCACAAGTTATTATATATAATTATATATTTGAGAACAACCACAAAACTCTTACTAGTTTTAGACCGTAGTTGACCTTGCCCGTTGTAATTATACTAGTTAAAAAAACACTATTTTAGTTTAGAATTATTAGCAGATTGCAGAGAGTCTCAGAGTTTTTAAAACAATTATATATTTTATAACAGCTTCACAGCTACTTACCTACAGTCTTTCAAGTTATATATTTCAGAACAACCGCAAAACTACTTGCCTACTAGTTTTAGACTGTAGTTTAACTTGACCTTGCCCGTTGACGGCTGTCACGGCTGCTGCCTGCAGTAAATTAATTATACTAGTTAAAAGTTAAAAACACTATTTTAGTTTAGAATTATTAGCAGATTGCAGAGAGTCTCAGAGTTTTTAAAACAATTATATATTTTATAACAGCTTCACAGCTACTTACCTACAGTCTTTCAAGTTATATATTTCAGAACAACCGCAAAACTACTTGCCTACTAGTTTTAGACTGTAGTTTAACTTGACCTTGCCCGTTGACGGCTGTCACGGCTGCTGCCTGCAGTAAATTAATTATACTAGTTAAAAGTTAAAAACACTATTTTAGTTTAGAATTATTAGCAGATTGCAGAGAGTCTCAGAGTTTTTAAAACAATTATATATTTTATAACAGCTTCACAGCTACTTACCTACAGTCTTTCAAGTTATATATTTCAGAACAACCGCAAAACTACTTGCCTACTAGTTTTAGACTGTAGTTTAACTTGACCTTGCCCGTTGACGGCTGTCACGGCTGCTGCCTGCTGTAAATTAATTATACTAGTTAAAAGTTAAAAACACTATTTTAGTTTAGAATTATTAGCAGATTGCAGAGAGTCTCAGAGTTTTTAAAACAATTATATATTTTATAACAGCTTCACAGCTACTTACCTACACTCCTACAAGTTATATATTTTAGAACAACCGCAAAACTACTTGCCTACTAGTTTTAGACTGTAGTTGACCTTGCCCGTTGACGGCTGTCACGGCTGCTGCCTGCTGTAATTATACTAGTTAAAACACTATTTTAGTTTAGAATTATTAGCAGATTGCAGAGAGTCTCAGAGTTTTTAAAACAATTATATATTTTATAACAGCTTCACAGCTACTTACCTACAGTCCTACAAGTTATATATTTTAGAACAACCGCAAAACTACTTGCCTACTAGTTTTAGACTGTAGTTGACCTTGCCCGTTGACGGCTGTCACGGCTGCTGCCTGCTGTAATTATACTAGTTAAAACACTATTTTAGTTTAGAATTATTAGCAGATTGCAGAGAGTCTCAGAGTTTTTAAAACAATTATATATTTTATAACAGCTTCACAGCTACTTACCTACACTCCTACAAGTTATATATTTTCGAACAAACGCAAAACTAATTGCCTACTAGTTTTAGACTGTAATTGACCTTGCCCGTTGATGGCTGTCACGGCTGCTGCCTGCTGTAATTATACTAGTTAAAACACTATTTTAGTTTAGAATTATTAGCAGATTGCAGAGAGTCTCAGAGTTTTTAAAACAATTATATATTTTATAACAGCTTCACAGCTACTTACCTACACTCCTACAAGTTATATAATTTAGAACAACCGCAAAACTACTTGCCTACTAGTTTTAGACTGTAGTTGACCTTGCCCGTTGACGGCTGTCACGGCTGCTGCCTGCTGTAATTATACTAGTTAAAACACTATTTTAGTTTAGAATTATTAGCAGATTGCAGAGAGTCTCAGAGTTTTTAAAACAATTATATATTTTATAACAGCTTCACAGCTACTTACCTACAGTCCTACAAGTTATATATTTTAGAACAACCGCAAAACTACTTGCCTACTAGTTTTAGACTGTAGTTGACCTTGCCCGTTGACGGCTGTCACGGCTGCTGCCTGCTGTAATTATACTAGTTAAAACACTATTTTAGTTTAGAATTATTAGCAGATTGCAGAGAGTCTCAGAGTTTTTAAAACAATTATATATTTTATAACAGCTTCACAGCTACTTACCTACAGTCCTACAAGTTATATATTTTAGAACAACCGCAAAACTACTTGCCTACTAGTTTTAGACTGTAGTTGACCTTGCCCGTTGACGGCTGTCACGGCTGCTGCCTGCTGTAATTATACTAGTTAAAACACTATTTTAGTTTAGAATTATTAGCAGATTGCAGAGAGTCTCAGAGTTTTTAAAACAATTATATATTTTATAACAGCTTCACAGCTACTTACCTACACTCCTACAAGTTATATATTTTCGAACAAACGCAAAACTAATTGCCTACTAGTTTTAGACTGTAATTGACCTTGCCCGTTGACGGCTGTCACGGCTGCTGCCTGCTGTAATTATACTAGTTAAAAAAACACTATTTTAGTTTAGAATTATTAGCAGATTGCAGAGAGTCTCAGAGTTTTTAAAACAATTATATATTTTATAACAGCTTCACAGCTACTTACCTACAGTCCTACAAGTTATATATTTTAGAACAACCGCAAAACTACTTGCCTACTAGTTTTAGACTGTAGTTGACCTTGCCCGTTGACGGCTGTCACGGCTGCTGCCTGCTGTAATTATACTAGTTAAAACACTATTTTAGTTTAGAATTATTAGCAGATTGCAGAGAGTCTCAGAGTTTTTAAAACAATTATATATTTTATAACAACTTCACAGCTACTTACCTACACTCCTACAAGTTATATATTTTCGAACAAACGCAAAACTAATTGCCTACTAGTTTTAGACTGTAATTGACCTTGCCCGTTGACGGCTGTCACGGCTGCTGCCTGCTGTAATTATACTAGTTAAAAAAACACTATTTTAGTTTAGAATTATTAGCAGATTGCAGAGAGTCTCAGAGTTTTTAAAACAATTATATATTTTATAACAGCTTCACAGCTACTTACCTACAAGTTGTATAATTTATAACAGCTGCAAAGCTAATTACCTACAAGTTATATATTTGATAACAACCGCGAAACTACTTGCCTATTAAGTCAAGTTTTATATTTTATAACACCAATACTACTTGTCTAAAGGTTATATATATATTATAACAGCAAAACTACTTGTCTCAAAGTTATATATATATATATATATATATATATATATATATATCTATATTATAACAGCAAAACTACTAACCTACAAGTTATATATTTTATAAGAGCCGCAAGGCAACTTACCTAGTTAAAGTTATATATTTTATAAAAGCAAAGGACTGTTCTTTGTGTGTAAACTAACAGTTAAGATGGCACTTAGTAAAATCAGTGTGTCTGAGCTAAAGCAATTACATTTTTCAACGTTACCCATGGAAAGAAAAATTGAAATTAAAATGCTCAGGCCAACACCTAGGCTTAACCTTATCCAGGTGACAAAATGTAAAACTAGAGATTTCAAAAGAGAATTCAAACCCGAGGTATATGATAAATATCCATGGATTTGTGGCTGTGAATTATCTAACAGACTCTTTTGTTTTTATTGTCTCCTGTTTGCAAAACAAAGTGGTGAATCAAGCTGGGTGAGTTATGGTGTCGCTGATTTATCACATTTAAATCAAAAAATAAATAAACATAATTGTTCACAATCACATTTAAACTCCACATTAGAGTTTAATTTGCTAGGAAGGGTTGATATTCGACAACAACTTGACAGTGCATATCGTTTAAATATTAAAAAACATAATGAGCAAGTAACGAAAAATCGTTATGTTCTTTCGAAAATAATTAATTGTATTTTATTTTGCGGCGCATTTGAACTTGCACTTCGAGGACATGACGAACGTGAGGATTCATTAAATCCAGGCATTTTCAGAGGTCTTATAAACTTCTCAGCAGAACTTGATGCATCTCTAAAAGAACATCTCGCTAGTGCCACTGTTTTTAAAGGAACGTCAAAAGAAATTCAAAACGATTTATTAGACTGTATGCTTACTGTTTGCCAGAACCAAATAAAAAAGGAAATCTCAAAAGCAAGTTTTGTAGCAGTGATAGCAGATGAAACTACTGATGTTTCATCTGCCTTCCAATTGGTTGTTGTTTTTCGATACATTATAGGTAACGGTCAACCGGTTGAGAGATTCTGGGAATTCACTAATCCAGCTGGACATGATGCAGAATCTATAGCTACATGTATCCAAAATACTTTGGAAAAAGTTATAGACAACCCCGAAAAATTGATATCCCAGAGTTACGACGGTGCAAGCGTGATGAGTGGTCAGCATGCAGGTGTTCAGGCTATAATTAAACGTACCTACAAGAATGCACATTTTGTGCATTGCTACGCACATCAACTCAATTTGATTGTCAGCCAAGCAAGCAGTCAGAATCAACAAGTTCGAGTATTTTTTTCTAACCTAAGTGACATTACTAACTTTTTTAGTAACTCGCCACAACGGATAGCTATTCTAGATGAAACTGTTAGAAGAAGGATACCTCATGGTTCAGCCACCAGGTGGAATTTCAAGAGTCGAACCGTCAATACAGTGTTTGAAAACAGGGAACAGTTAATTGAATGTATGGAAAAAATAGAGTCAACATCGAAAAAAGAAATAGCAATAAATCAAGCTGGGGCTATTCGGCGTATGTTACAAGACTCTGTATTTGTGTTTTGGCTTTCAGTTTTTCACAATATTATGCCACATGTAGATGTGTTATACAACCAACTTCAGAAAACACAAACAGACGCGGCACTTATTCGAAAACATGTTAACACTTTCCAGCAGACAATGGAAAACGAAAGGAAAAGAATGGACACAGTGATCATGACGATATCAGAAACAGAGGAATCATCAAGGAAAAGGAAGAGAGAAAATATTCACATTGCTCGGACTGTGGCAGCTAAAGAGATATGCGATGTTATCACAAATCAAGTAAAAGATAGATTTTCTTTTATAACTCACTACTCGGCTGTTTCTCTCCTCCAAGCTGAAAAATTTGCAGATTACGAGAAGAATTTTCCAAATCAGCTTCTTGAACAAACATCAGCGGTTTATGACATATTACAGAAAGATCGCCTGAAAACGGAACTAGGAGTAATTTACAGAAGACCAGATTTCCGAAATATGAATGGTGCCATCAGTCTTCTACAGTTTGTAATAGAAAATAACTTGGACAGTACTTTTTCGGAGACCTACAAACTGTTGCAAATTATTTCGACTATTCCCGTGACAACTGCTGAGGCTGAGAGATGTTTCTCAACTTTAAAACGAGTTAAGACATTTCTAAGGAGCACCATGACTGAGGAAAGACTGACTGCTCTAGCCATGCTCACAATTGAAAAACAATTGATCAATGACATGCCTACATTCACCGAAAATGTTATTGATTTATTTGCCTCAAAAAAAGACAGGCGGATTGACTTAATTTACAAAAATTGTACTTGAGTTATCAACATTCTGTTTTAATCTTTACCTTTGAAGTTAATTATTAAGCACTAGTGTAATAGAAATAATCTTCTTTTGTAGAAAGTAAAATGTTGGTGTATTTATCTTAATGTTGCCACGGCCTTTGGCTGCATTGCCTAATATCGAACACTGGGGGCTAGGGCAACAATAATTGAGATGTGGTTTTATTTCTCTATAAAGTGGAAGGTTCTTTAAATCCAGGAATATATTTTCATAAATGTACATTCAAGATACTTATTATTTCGCAGCTTTGAATCTTGATTAATCATTTGGTTAATACATATGTTATTATATAATTTAACTGAGCATGTATATTTTAACACTAGACATGGGTATACTGAAGAGTATGGATTCTTGTATATTAATTTAAATATTAGACATGGTCATAATATTAAATATTATAAATATATAAATATATATATATATGTATATATATATACTTCCTACTGTTAATATCTTAAGAGATTAACTTAATAGTCATTTTGCAAACAGGATCTTCTTTTTATTGTCTCCTGTTTGAAAAACAAAGTGGTGATTCAAGTTGGGTGAGTTATGGTGTCGCCGATTTATCACATTTAACTCCAAAAATATAAATAATTGCTACTAATCACATTTATACTCCCCATTAGAGTTTAATTTGCTATGAAGGATTGATATTCGCCAACAACTTGTCAGTGCATATTGTTTGAATGTTAAAAAACACTAACATCAAGTAACCACAAATCGTTATGTTCTTTCCCAAATTATGAATTGTATTCTATTTTCCGGCGCATTTGAGCTTTCACTTTGAGGACATGATGAACGCGATGATTCATTAAATATTGGGAGACTTAAAAGGATTGTAATTTAATACTTAGTTAGTATGATACTAATAATCAGCTATACTATAGTATTAACTATTTGAAATCAATTGAGTAATCATTTCATATTCTGATATTACATTTCATTTAATTAGAATTCTGTAGTGATTAATTTATTTATATTTCCTTATTATCCCACTTTAATATAAATATAATCCATATTTGAAGTCATTCCTTAATAAAGTATAGGAGTAAATAAAACTATATGAAAATTAGGTACAAGTCATTTCATATGAAATTTTGTCTTCTATATGCTTGGATCGATTCTGAGCTAGAAAACCTTTCCAGACGTATATGTGGATTCAGACCTTCAAAAGTATTGTTAGTCTCATCATTTGTATATCATACAAGGGATAATTACTTACTTTCCTGAAGATTGAGCATATCTGAAGTAAAGTACAGAATTGTTTCTCTGTCACCCCAGAGAGGTAACATGGTCATCTTGTTTGTAGAGATCTAATCTCATTAAGCGATGAAGTAAAGAATCTTTTGAAGCTTAAACTTTAACAAATGTTCCCTTTGTATATTTTTTAGATATCCTGCCTGTGAGCTGTATTGGAGCATAGTATTTATATATAATTTATGTTACATTTCATGAAAATATATTTCATATCTGAGTTCATTACTTTAATACAGTTTGAGTGCATGAAATCATATACAGTTGTATGCAAAAGTTTAGGCACCTCTGACAATTTCCATGATTTTCAGTTATAAATAATTGGCTGTTTGGATCAGTAATTTCATTTTGATCTATCAAATAAATGAAGGACACAGTAAAAATTCAGTAGTGATATAAGGTTTATTGGATTAACAGAAAATGTGCAATATGCATCAAAACAAAATTAGACAGGTGCATACATTTGTGCACCCTTGTTATTTTGTTGATTTGAATACCTGTAACTACCTAGCACTGATTAATTGGAAGACAAAATTGGTTTGGTGAGCCCATTAAGCCTTAAACTTCATAGACAGGACAGGTGTATCCAATCATCATGAGAAAAGGTTTTAAGGTGGCCAATTGCAAGTTGTTCTCTATGACTCTCCTCTGAAGAGTGGCAACATGGGGGCCACAAAACAACTCTCAAATGACCTAAAAACAAAGATTGTTCAACATCATGGTTTAGAGGAAGGCTACAAAAAGCTATTGCATAGATTTAAGATGTCAGTGTCCACTGTGAGGAACATAGTCAGCATGGTGAGGATATGGAAGACCACAGGCACATTTCTTGTTAAGGCCAGAAGTGGCAGGCCAAGTAAAATATCGGATAGGCAAAGGATGATAAGAACGGTCAAAAACAGCCCACAGACCACCTCCAAAGACCTGTACTACTGGGAATATTGTTGAGGGTCTCATGGATTCCACTCAATATCAGCAGATACTTGAGAATAATGTTGAGGAATCAGTCACAAACTTCAGTTGAAGTTACCCCCAGGCCGGGCCTGGATATTTCAAGAAGACGATGACCAAAAACACTGCTGGTTCAAATGGGTGGGGCCATTTGATGGGCGTGACTTTCACAAAGGGGTGTGGCTTTTAAATGGGTGTGGCTTGTTAAAGGGGCGTGTTTTTAAAAAGGGGCGTGGTTTTTCCAAAGGGGCGTGGCTTTCCAATAGGGGCAGGGTCTTGTGCACCCCCATCCCAAAAATTCACCAGCCGCCACTGCCCATAAGTCAGATTTGAGAAGGATGTTTGGTTTGTACAGGAATACACAATTTCAGCTAATCCTGGCAATGGCAGCTTTTATTGTTTGCTGAAAAACAGACATCTCAGCAAGTCTACAGTTTAGAAGCAGAGATCCAACCATGGAAATTTCCCGCAGAGTAGAAGACGAGGAAGCAGCTGACTGCAAATGGATGAGAGCTGCTACACTGGATAGGCACCGGCCTGCTAACAACTGAAATGTTGATGCTCTGTCCCCTGTTTGTGTCCGTGGGGAGCTATCTACACTCGTTTACCCCAGAGAGCTATATTGACTGCTCCCTGTGCTATCTCAGATTTCATTTTCAATTAGCCACAAGGCAATCTGGCTTTGAAACAATGCTAATGTTGTTTAAATCTCTTCAGCTGAAAATCAATGCATCTGTCAGAGATGCTTCTGTTTAAAGAAAAAAAGGACATGATTTTGTGGCATTCTCCACCCTATGGAAAACACCTCAGCTTCCCACTAATAATAATCATTCCTATGGCAATTTTAGCAGCATCATGTTTTATGTCATCTAAGGTGCCTTGGTAAAATGAGTAAGCTAATAAATATAACACTATATCTAACATATTATTTAGCATGTCACCAACAACCAAACTTCAATTTATCATTTATTCTTATACATTTGGAATTTTATATTTACAGGACTATCTATATGTGGGTGTGATTTTTCCTGGGTATTCATTCGCTCCTAGCAGTGTTTCTTTATGTTTTGTTTTGTAAAATAGAAGATATATTTCAACTGTGTGTATGATTGCTGCTATTAACCTGAATTTCATCTGTGTTTATTTTATAATTGCAGGTTAACAGCTGATTATAGCCCCATTGCAGCTAAAATAGCACTCCGCT
Organism: Bombina bombina; assembly: GCF_027579735.1. NCBI lineage: Eukaryota > Metazoa > Chordata > Amphibia > Anura > Bombinatoridae > Bombina > Bombina bombina. Next base: position 1,137,598,603 of record NC_069499.1, read on the forward strand.
TTTCCTATATAGATTTAATTTAACAAATAAATAAAAAAGGAAGTCTTATTATAATAATGCTGAATTACTTAAGATAAATATGAGCCTTTTTATATATTTTCAGAAATGCTTGTAAATATCTTTTATATTTAAAAAAAAGTATATTTAAAGGAAATCATGCTGTATTAAATGGGGAAAATGTTTTCTCAGTTTTAAAAAGCGAATTTTGTTTCCAATAAAATTACATAGATAGAATTTATTTTTTTCCTAGAATACAAACATGGTTGCCATTGAGTTAAAGAGACATACCTTTGGAAAAATAAAATGCTGCAATTTGTTAGAACAGTTTGCTTTAGAGCTAGCGTCCATGGCTAGTATATATTGGGCCAGATTACAAGTGGCACACAAACTAAATTTTCGCTTGTGCGCTAAATGCGCTCAAAGTAAAAATTTAACGCAGCCGGGTTAGCACGTGTATTTCAAGCTGAAAGTAAAAAGTTAGCGCATGGATTTGAATTTACAACATCCCAAACTTTATTGTGAAAGCTTTTACCCCTTCCTCAGACAAATTTAAGTTAGAACAAATCATGCTAAATACCAAAGGTGAACCCCCCAGTGCACAGCGTAACAAGACAAGTGATCAAATAATTTATAAAACATATCAGCTGTACCTCATCTCATAAAATGATATAATCATATATCAAAACATCATTATGTAAACAAATAATCAAACAATTCTTTTAGTGAAAAACTATACATATAGTCATATGTGTAAAGTGACCATTGGTGACAAGTATTACTTAAAATATGGGAATCTTATCTCCCTATAGGTCATAATGTATCAGGGGACGAGTTTCAGACACCCCCATACAAATACAAATTTTGAGATTCGCCATTACTTAACCTGTAAGTTTGTTATTTATCTGTTGAACTGCTCATGTGGATATTTTTATGTTTGCAAAACAGATGATGATATAAAAAAAAGAATGGCTAACCATAGAAGTGCTATTAGATCAGCTTTGAATACACATACGACAGATCAGCCTGTTGCCAGACATTTTATAAAGAAAAACCACACTGTGAAAGATTTGAGATTTATCTTGATAGATCATGTTCCTACCCATCCAAGAGGAGGTGACAGGAGCAAACAATTACTACAATTGGAAGCTAAATAGATTTTTATGTTGGACACATTACAACCTAAGGGACAAAGTGCAAGTATAGATTGGCACTGTTATTTATAATGCATTGTTGATTTACATGTGGTTAACAATTCATATGTTTATATAGTAAGATATAAATCTTAATTGTATAGTCCCCCTTCTGAGCTTAGATGATTCCCCCATGTGACATAAATTAATATTTTTAGGGCAACATACACAAGATATAACTAGTAGCTATGGTGATATAGATAGACACCATGTTATCCAGGGGAGTCAGGAGATAATGTAGTAGAACGCACACTGCACATTTAAATCTAATATATATAATATATATATAAAACACTATTTGGTTATTCTAGTTTACTCTGTATGCGCATAGCCCGCAAGTTGCTATATTAAGATGTAATAGTATTTATTATTTATTTTCATGTTTATTTTCACTTTTAATTCTATTGAGATTGCAAAATATAGAGTGTGCCGGGTAAGGTTGTTGACTGTTGTTGCTGTGTTACTTTGACGACCGCCCACTGTTTGCACCGGTTTGATGATGTCACCATCGACCGACACTTCACCACGACCCCAACATCGAGGTACACTCCGAGCATGATTTATTCTCACTTCACTTTGTCTGAGGAAGGGGTGATAAAGTTGGGATGTTTTAAATCCAGAGAGTGCATCCTGTTGGATGGATATATATATATATATATATATATATATATATTGTATTATGCAAAGGGGAACCAGCACACACTTTCAACAGTTCAAAATCTGGGGTGCTCTTCAAAACACATTAATAGTAAACAGGCAATGGTAAGGCACTCACCGTATAAGAACATATCACTTTAACGTTAACAAAGAAATAAAGTGATATATTCTTATTACTGAGAGTGTCTTCCCATTGCCTGTTTACTATATACACACACATAAATATATATATATATATATATATATATATACATACACACACACACACATAATTCAAATAATCATGCCCGCACTCTCCGTTTGATCAATCACAAACATTTAATCAACATCTGACGTTTTGAGGTGGTGCCCCTTCTTCAGACATAGAAAAACAAACAAACAACTTAACCCTTAAGTAATCCATCACCATATTTAAAGGGTAAGTTGTTTGTTTTTCTATGTCTGAAGAACACATGTTGATTAAATGTTTGTGATTGATCAAACAGAGTGTGCGGGCATGATTATTTAAAGTAGGTACAAGTTTTACCCAGAGCAACCCGGAAGTTGATTTTTGATGCTTTGAGTGCTGATCTCCTGCTACAAGGGAAGGAAGGCGAATAATTTGCATGTTCGCATCACAGATAAAATAATTAGCAATTCTCAGAGCTTTAATTCTGTCTTGAATATCCTCGAGGGGAGAATCCACCTCAATGAGTTCCAATAAAGGGTCGCAACAGTAGGTAGCCGCTCCGACAACCGTGGCAACTGCAGCCGCCGGTTGAAACAAAAATCCCGTATGTTGAAACATCTTTCTCAGAAAGGTTTCCATTTTCTTATCCATCGACTAAATGAAGAACTATCCCCAAGAGGTATAGTAGTACGTTTAGCAAGCGTAGAGATAGCACCATCCACCTTAGGAATGGAGCCCCAAAAATCCAGTTGAGAGTCCGGGACCGGGAACAACTTTTTAAAAGTAGACGAGGGGGAAAAGGAAGAACCAATTCTTTCCTTTTCATTCTTAATAATGATCGCCATCTTAACCGGCACAGGAAAAGTAGAAGAATCTTTCCTGTCTTCGTAAACTCTGTCTAATTTAGGTATCATAGGTTCTTCAGGCACCGTGGCCTCTGGAACCTCTAGCGTAGACAGAACTTTAATAAAAAAACGCGCAAGTGCTCAATTTTAAAGCTAAAGGACGGTTCCTTCGCAACAGGAGGCTTAGACGCTAAGGACTCCGACCCAGAAAGTTCACCCTCTGAAGCTACAGAGGTTAACTCATCATCGGATAACTGGGACATAATAGCTAAATCCGATCAATATTTAGATGACTCCAGGTCAGGAGAGCTATGTTTAACCTTTCTCTTGTGTTTGTTAGAGCGAGGTAATGCACTGAGGGCCGCAGACACTGCCGTTTGTAACTGCGTGGCAAAGTCCGTAGGAAGGAGGCCCCCTCCAGATGGAGGATTAGCTGCGCTATGGGGAACTGCATGTGGAGTGGATAATGTAGCAAGGGTAGTAATCTCACAGGGCGCCGAGTCCTGAGAGGTAGACGGCTCAGAGGGACTAAGAGCCTTAGCAGGCTTGTCTCCCTTCTTAGACTTTATAACGGTGTCAAGGCATGTGGAACATAATTGAGTAGGCAGGAAAACCACAGCCTCCTCACAATATAAACAGGTATGATTTAGTACAGAAGGAGTACCTTCTAACATGTCAGAGTCCTCCATAGCTCAGGTTATACCCACAGAAGGACACAAATAAAAATGTTTTTTAATATAGAAAACTGCACCTTTATACTCCCAATGGCTGGGGCACTCACCACCTCCTAGACCCAGACAGTTAACAGAGGAACGCTCTTCTCAGGTTCAAGTCTCAGCCGGAATGGAGGAAATTAACAGACCACACCCGGTCACATGGAGTGCAAGACAGTACTTCCCCTGTTATTACAAGTACAGCAAGTAATAGGAGCTGTGCAACACTTTCAAAACTGAAAGTGAAACCTGTTTATTCCTGCCAAAAATACACAGTCTATCAGCCCAGGAACAAAATCACACAAAGCAGCATGTAAATAATTAATACACTGATTAATTAACCCCAACTGTTCAATAAACCCCCTTCAGAGGATATTAACCCTGGATCCTATCAAGGTATAAAGGAGCCACACTGTGACCCTGTTATAGCATTTTATGTGTAAAAATGTAAACAATCTAATCTCCAGGATTCATGCTGTGGAACAGAACACAACCTCTCAAGTGTGGCAGTTTTATAGCAGCGCTCCTGAAATGGACTTGAGTGAGAGAAAGCAGGCAGTGAAACTCGTCAACACTGATTGCTTAGGAGATGTTAGCAGTAGTCTAGATGGTTTCACAGAAAAACTTTCCCTGCATCTCCAGATTCTAACTTTCATCAATACTCTCACTGAGAGGTTGACATGACTACTTAAAACTCCAGTCCTTGTTCAGGACTCTCCAAATCTTCTGACACTTCTCTGCCACCTCCTAACGTGACGAAAGGCAAAGAATGACTGACTAATGAGGAAGTGGGAGGGATATTTAAGCCTTTGGCTGGGGTGTCTTTGCCTCCTCCTGGTGGCCAGGTGTTGTATTTCCCAACAGTAAGGAATAAAGCCATGGACTCTCCCTATCTTAGGAAGGAAAACAAGGATTTCTAAAACAAAAATCAGAGGATTTAATTTTTACTAATGTCACGTTAATGTTGTTGATACCACCTAAGTGCTATAGACATTTAATACATTTCTCTAACAGCTATAAAGGAAAATGGTCATAAAATAAAACAATTATTATTCCACTGTCTGCATCAGAAATTACAGCTCCTATGACTAAAAGCTCTTAAACATGTACTATAGTTATGAAATTTCACTTTGACTAAGCATTGCCAATATGCTTCCTATTGAGAACACTCAAAATGTTCTCAGTTCCTGGGCTGTTGGCAGACTGAAGATACAGGTCACTAGTGCAATGTCAAGGGAGGTAGAATACAAATCTTACAGCATAGAAAGTCAAGCCAACTGGATTACTTTTAAATAACGGGTAGTCAAGATTATACCCGAGGGTTAGATAACTAAAAAGATATACTAATATATTGTGCACCCTGCCAAAGAGAGCTGAGTATCCTGGTTCTAGGTTTGGGATGGAGAAGCAGATTTTCATGCCAGAGATTTGCATAAGCTGTACACTGAATGATGATGAAACTGACTGCCATAGTATTGTTATAGTAAAGTATTGCCAAACTAAGGAGCATTGGCTGAAGGTGGAATATGATATCTCATCTCAACAGCAAAGTGGGGATACTGCTGTCACTTTAGTAATATTTGTGCAAAAGACAAGACAAGTTCTGACTAAAGTTCTGACAGTGAGAAACATTTTTCCATTTTCTACGTTATCTTATACACCATAGCATGACTGAGCTGTCCAAATCATAGTGAATCAGTTCCACAGGATAACATGAAATTCAGAAAGCAATTTCTTTTTATAGAGTTATAGGGGTACATTTATGAAGCAGCGAAAACAGGAGTTAAGAAGCAGCAGTTGCAAGACCTATTGGCCGCAAATGTGCAGGGGGCGGCATTGCACAAACATTTTACCAGAAATGCTTGTGAAATGCTGTCAGCATTTAGCGATGCAGGGCGGACATGATTTGCTATAGCGAATCATGTCCGCCCCGGGTATGATAAATCTACCCCGTAGAGTGAATTTAGACTGTTTTCAGCCCTAATGATTCAGAGTTACTGCACAAAGTATGTGATTTCTTGTAGGATCTTCAAATTAGAAACCCCTCCAGTTCTTTAGAAACCACTCACTGATCAAAACCTTTTTTAAATGCATTTGTGGTGCAATAACATCCTCTACACCAGCGGTCGCCAACCAGTGGTCCATGGACCACTGGTGGTCCACAAGAAGATGTTGGTGGCCCTTGACACCATCAAGCAGGAATTAATCTCCTCTGATTGTGTCACCCCTGTCGTGCCTCAACTCCCTGCAGTGCCTGACTGGACATCAGTGAAAACCAATGGAGGAGGAGTTAAATTACAATCTCCCTAAATACGTTGCGTAGTACTGCGCAACTTGCGTAGCTACATTGCATTTTTAACTCCTCCCACCCGGTGCGCTGCTCAGAGGAAGATGATTCCATTCTAAAGCCAGCAGAGGTTGGTATAGTCTTGGCTTGAAATAGTATAATTCAAGTATATAAAAAAAGAAAATCTTAAAAAAGGAAATTTATGCTTACCTGATAAATTTATTTCTTATACAATATGACGAGTCCATGGATTTCATCCTTAATTGTGGGATATTAACCTCCTGCTAACAGGAAGTGGCAAAGAGCACCACAGCAGAGCTGTATATATAGCTCCTCCCTTCGCTCCACCTCCAGTCATTCGACCGAAGTTAGTAAGAGAAAGGAAAAGCCAAAGGTGCAGAGGTGACTGAAGTTTGACTAAAATATAACATATACCTGTCTCAAAAATGACAGGGTGGGCCGTGGACTCGTCATATCGTAGAAGAAATACATTTATCAGGTAAGCATAAATTTCCTTTTCTTCTACAAGATATGACGAGTCCACGGATTTCATCCTTACTTGTGGGATACAATACCAAAGCTACAGTACACGGATGAAAGGGAGGGACAAGAAAGGAACCTAAACGGAAGGCACCACTGCTTGAAGAACCTTTCTCCCAAAACCAGCCTCAGAAAAAGCAAAAGTATCAAATTTATAAAATTTGGAAAAAGTGTGAAGAGACGACCAAGTTGCAGCCTTGCAAATCTGTTCAACAGAAGCATAATTTTTAAATGCCCATGAGGAAGCCACAGCCCTAGTAGAATGAGCCATAATTCTTTCAGGAGGCTGCTGTCCAGCAGTCTCATACGCTAGACGGATGATTCTCTTCAGCCAAAAAGAAAGAGAGGTAGCCGTAGCTTTCTGACCCCTACGCTTTCCAGAAAAAAAACAATGAATAATGAAGATGATTGACGGAAATCCTTAGTCGCCTGCAAGTAAAACTTCAGGGCACGGACCACGTCCAAGTTATGCAACATACGCTCCTTCTTAGAAGTGTTAGGACATAATGACGGAACAACAATTTACCGATTAATATTCTTATTAGAAACAACCTTAGGAAGGAAACCAGGTTTGGTACGTAAAACCACCTTATCAGAATGGAAGATAAGATAAGGTGAATCACATTGTAATGCTGAAAGCTCCGAAACCCTACGAGCAGAAGAAATAGCAACCAAAAATAAAACTTTCCAAGATAACAACTTAATATCTATGGAATGCATGGGTTCAAACGGAACTCCTTGAAGAACATTAAGAACTAAATTCAAACTCCAGGGTGGAGCAATTGGTCTAAACACAGGCTTAATTCTGGTTAGAGCCTGACAAAAAGACTGAACGTCTGGAACATCTGCCAAACGTTTGTGTAGTAAAATTGACAAAGCAGAGATTTGTCCCTTTAAGGAACTCGCTGATAACCCTTTTTCCAATCCTTTTTGGAGAAAATACAGAATTTTGGGAATCTTAACTCTACTCCATGTGTAGCCTTTGGATTCGCACCAAAAAAGATATTTACGCCATATCTTATGATAGATCTTTCTAGTGACAGGCTTACGTGCCTGAATCAAAGTATCAATGACCGAATCAGAAAACCCCCGCTTAGATAAAATCAAGTGTTCAATCCCCAAGCAGTCAGTTGCAGAGAAACTAGATTTGGGTGTTGGAAGGGTCCCTGAATGAGAAGGTCCTGCCTCAATGGAAGCTTCCACGGCGGCAGAGAGGACATGTCCACTAGATCGGCATACCAAGTCCTGCGAGGCCACGCAGGCGCGATTAGAATTACTGAAGTCCTCTCCTGTTTGATCTGAGCAATCACCCGGGGTAGGAGAGCAAACGGTGGAAACACATAAGCTTGGTTGAACGACCAGGGCACTGCCAAGGCATCTATCAGTTTGGCCTGAGGATCCCTTGACCTGGATCCGTATCTTGGAAGCTTGGCATTCTGACGAGATGCCATCAGATCCAACTCCGGTCTGCCCCATCTGAGGATCAGAGTGGCAAAGACCTCCGGGTGGAGTTCCCACTCCCCCGGATGAAACGTCTGTCTGCTTATAAAGTCCGCTTCCCAGTTGTCCACTCCTGGGATGTAGATAGCTGACACAGATAACAAGAGTGGGCCTCCGCCCACCAAATTATCTTGGATACTTCTGTCATCGCTAAGGAACTCCTTGTTCCTCCTTGATGATTGATGTAGGCCACAGTAGTGATGTTGTCCGACTGAAAGTGAATGAATTTGGCCGAGGCCAACTGAGGCCACGCCTGAAGCGCATTGAATATTGCTCTCAATTCCAGAATATTGATTGGAAGAAGTGACTCCGACTGAGTCCGCACCCCCTGAGCCTTCAGGGAATTCCAGACCGCACCCCAACCTAGAAGGCTGGCGTCCGTCGTCACTATCACCCATGATGGTCTGCAGAAGCACGTCCCTTGGGACAGATGATCCTGAGACAACCACCAAATCAGAATCTTTAACTTTCTGACCTCTGTCAAGAAAATTTTCATGGATATGGAATCTATTAGAGTTCCCAGGAAGGGAACCTTGGTCTGTGGAATTAATGAACTCTTTTCTAGATTAACCTTCCACGCGTGACTCCTCAGAAAGGACAGAACCATGTCTGTATGAGACTTTGTCAGATGGTAAGACGACGCCTGGATCAGAATATCGTCCAGAGAAGGCGCCGCTGCAATACCCCGTGACCTGAGAACCGCCAGAAGGGACCCTAAAACCTTCGTGAAGATTCTGGGTGCTATGGCCAACCCGAAGGTAAGTGCAACGAACTAAAAATGTTTGTCCAGGAAGGCAAACCTTAGGAACTGATGATGATCCTTGTGGATAGGAATATGAAGGTATGCATCCTTCAAGTCCACGGTAGTCATATATTGACCCTCCTGTATCAAAGGTAGAATTGTTCGAATAGTCTCCATTTTGAATGATGGGACTCTGAGAAACTTGTTTAGACTCTTTAGATCTAAGATGGGTTGAAACGTGCCCTCTTTTTTGGGGACCACGAAAAGATTTGAGTAAAACCCCTGTCCCTGTTCCAATCTTGGAAAGGGACGAATTACTCCCATGGTAGAGAGGTCTTTTACACAAGGTAAGAACACCTCTCTTTTTGACTGGTCTGCAGACAATCGTGACAGAAGAAACCTCCCCCTTGGGAGAGAAATTTTGAATTCCAGCTGATACCCTTGGGACACGATCTCCATTGTCAGGATCCTGAACATCTCTTACCCAAGCCTGGGCAAAGAGAGAGAAAGTCTGCCCCCTACTAGATCCGGTCCCGGATCGGGGGCCGCCCCTTCATGCTGTTTTGGTAGCAGCAGCGGGCTTCTTGGGTTGCTTACCCTTGTTCCAAGGCTGGTTGGGTCTCCAGACGGACTTGGCCTGAGCAAAATTCCCTTCCTGCTTAGAAGAAGAAGAGGGGACTCCTTTGAAGTTCCGAAAGGAACGAAAATTATTTTGTTTAACCCTCAGTTTAGCAGTTTTATCCTGAGGTAGGCGATGACCCTTACCTCCCGTAATATCAGAAATGATTTCACGCCTGAATAGGGTTTTCCCCTTGAAAGGAATAGCCAAAAGCTTTGATTTAGATGACACATCAGCAGAACAAGATTTTAACCATAACGCTCTACGCGCTAAAATAGCAAATCCTGCATTCTTAGCCGCCAACTTGGCAATCTGAAAGGCGGCATCTGTAATAAAAGAATTAGCCAGCTTAACAGCCTTAATTCTATCTAAAATATCCTCTTAAGGAGTCTCAGTCTTAAGAGACTCTTCTAAGGCATCAAACCAGAAGGCCGCCGCAGTGGTAACTGGTTCAATGCAGGCCGCTGGTTGTAAGAGGAAACCCCGATGAATAAACAATTTAGAAGACCCTCCAATTTCTTATCCATAGGGTCTTTAAAAGCACAGCTGTCCTCAATAGGAATAGTTGTACGCTTCGCTAGGGTACATGTAGCTCCTTCCACCTTAGGGACTGTTTGCCAAGAGTCCCGAACAGTGTCAGATATGGGATACATATTTTTGAAATTAGGAGAGGGTGAGAACGGGATACACAGTCTGTCCCATTCCCTCTTAATAATCTCAGAGATTCTCTTAGGAACTGGAAAAACATCAGTGTAAGCAGGTACCTCTAAGTATTTGTCCATCTTACACAATTTCTCTGGTGGTACCACAATAGAGTCACAGTCATCCAGAGTCGCTAAAACCTCCCGAAGTAACAGACGGAGGTGTTCAAGCTTAAATCTGAAGGACATGATGTCCAAGTCCGTCTGAGGTAACGCACTTCCCGAATCGGAAGTTGCCCCTCAGACAGAAGTTCCCTGACCCCCAATTCAGATCCCTGTGAGGGTACATCGGAAATAGCTAACAAAGCATCAGAGGACTCAGCATTCAAATTGACCTCTGCCCTACTGCGTTTGCCCTGTAACACTGGCAACTTAGATAATACTTCTGTAAGGGTAGTTGACATAACTGCAGCCATATCCTGCAGAGTAAATGAATTAGACGCGGTTGAAGAACCAGGCGTCGCTTGGGTGGGCTTTAAAAGTTGTGACGCTTGGGGAGAATTTAGCGGTATACCCTGATTCTCCTCAGACTGAGAATCATCCTTAGACACATTTTCTTTACATAAATTTTGTGTTTTACATTGTAAGGCCCTCTCAATACACGAGGGGCAAAAAACCAGAGGGGGTTCCACAGTGACATCTAAACACATAGAGCAAGGAATTTCCTCCTCAGTGTCAGACATGTTAAAACAGACTAGCAATATTAATAATAGTCTTACTTTGCTTAAAATATAGAGCTCTGAATTCAAATTATATGCGAAAAAATAATGCAAAAAAAAAAACTGTACTGCGCCTTTAAATTATAAAAGTGCAACTATTTTTCTGAGATCTGCAAAAACGTGTTTGGACCAGAAAATATTATTATAATATCGATTATAACAGGAATTTATTTATTATCTAAATTTGGCCCCTGCACCACGCCACAGTTCTGCTGAGGTGCCTACCTGCCCCCGGGAATGCACTTGTTGTAGCCTGATAAGCTTGATAGGCCGAGACAACTTAGGCCCCACCAGAGCCCCAGCCTCTGCTTGCTATGCGATCCGGATGATACTGCGTGCCTGAGTGCACGGAAATAGGCTCCGCCCACCGTGGGCGTTACTCTAAGCCTGACTAAGACCCGCATGGGTCGCAAGTAAAAACATGTCGACTGTAGAAAAAACATAAGCCATTTGCCCTCTTGTATACACAGAAAATATCGTAACCTTGCATTCCTTCAGGCCAATAAAAAAGTTAACAGCTCTTAATCAACCGCAACTCCCAGCGTCCAGCCCAAAATAAGCCTCAAAGTAATTTTTACATACTTTGGCAAATAATATAAAGAGATTCCAGGTACACAATTTCCCTTTCCTATAGTGTATACTGCTTACTGTTCCCCATATAGGGAAAAATGTCAGCCTGTTCTGATGCATCAAGTCTCCCCAGAAACAAAAGACTGAACATACCTCAATGCTGCTTCTAGCAAGACACTGTTCTCCACACTGAAGATCTTCTTACACTACCTTCAGCTGTGCTGTGGAAACCATCATGGATCTTAGATAATGTTTGCTAAGATCATCAACATCAGGGCAGAAAATAAGATTTCTCTATTCCTCTTGGGAAGCAATAGACTGATGATTTCCCCCTGAGAAAAATAGTACTCACTGGCACCATTTTAAAATAAAAAAAACTTCTTGACTGAAGAATATAAACTAACACCTCATTTTACCTCTTCCTATTACTAATACAGGCAAAGAGAATGACTGGGGGTGGAGGGAAGGGAGGAGCTATATATACAGCTCTGCTGTGGTGCTCTTTGCCCCTTCCTGTTAGCAGGAGGTTAATATCCCACAAGTAAGGATGAAATCCGTGGACTCGTCATATCTTGTAGAAGAAAAATATTTTCTCTGATTTCATTTATTTTCTTCCCTTTACCTGTTTCTTTGTAGTAGTTTTCCTAATTCCTTCAGATGGACGACTTACATCACTGTTTGTCTTCCTCCCCTCCATCTTTTTCTTTTTTAATTAAATATTAATTATTTTTAATTCTAATAATTTTGCTGCGCACAAATCCATTCCACCTGAATTCCAGTAATTGCCATCCAGTAGATCAGCCATATCCTACCAGTATTATAGTAATTGACAGTAACATCAGTCGTGGTTAGTTCACATCCATATTGAGAGCTTTCTGATATAAACTTAATTTATGATTCCAAAGTATGTCCATGATCATAAGTAGTTTTGAATATTTCCTAACCTATGAGGTGACTTGGAAGTCTTGTGGTCCATTTAAACATAATTCTTTTTTTCCCACTTTCTGCCTCTCTGTTTCAAGCTTAAAAGTTGGCACTCACCCTTCATCTGTCGTTTGGAAGTATTCTCTCAGTTCTGTCATTCAGTTAGTTCATTCCAAAAAATAATTCTTAAAAATGTGTAAATATATACATAACGTAAATTTAGCTATGGATATACTAGTTATGTACAGTATGTGTGTGTGTGTGTGTGTGTGTATATATATATATATATACACACACACACACACACAGGGCCGCCATCAGGGGCTGATAGGGGTGACTCCTGTCAGGGGCCCAATGGGCTAGGGGGGCCCATGAGGCAAGAACTAAAAAAAAAAAAAAAATTTTGGCAGCCACCAGTGGGTACTACAGCAGAGTGCTAATTGAGCATGGGAAATGTTATTACAAGGAGTAAAGTATTAGCATTTGAGAGGATTTCTGAGTGTGCACTAAACCACTATGCACAGTGTGAGATAGACTTGGCACTTTGTTTGTACAGTGTGTGCCTGAGTCAGACGGCTGACCACTTTCATTTGCAGAGGAGGTAGGAATTACTTAGCAAATGTTTTTTATTTCTTTGTGCAATTTAAGATTGTAACTTCAGTGTGGTAGTAGTTGTATGGTGGGGCCAGGGGTCCATAAAAACACATTTTTTTAGCAGCAGTGTATTTATGATTATTTGACAATGCTGTAGAAATTCTATATTTAAAACCATGCAGAAATGTTTCCTCCTCAATACACAAATTATATATATTACATTCCAGTTTACTACCCTTTTGTGCAAGGACTTTCCAGATACAAGGAGGCATTTTATCTAAGATTTTTACATCTGCATAACATGTTATACTCTCAGACTAAGATTGCTCAGTATTTGAAATGAGACAAGTTAACTTAAAACTGTTCAGTTTACACTACAGCTGACTGCAATGCATACCAACAAACTTAAATCCTGCATTTAACCAGATCTAATGGTGTGGGTACCACAGCTTATGGTTCCACCAAGACCATATAGAGTACCGCATTTTCAAAATCCACAAGTACAGCTGACAGATGGGAACATTTGTACACTATATTTGAAGTGGTGCTCTTGGTTGGGGAAAATGGGGAAAATATCAAACAAACATATGTCAACCTTCTAAAAGTACTTTTCTTCATCTAGCCATCTACCCAGATCATTAATGTAAAATTTTGTATTCACAGAATTATTTTTGTTTGTACATTTACAAATATGATTCTTTAAAAAGTGATCTCTTAATTTCTGCATTTTTTTTATCATGCATGTCACACACTGTTGATTAAGGGGATGCAAGGTGCATAAATGTTTCCTCCTGAGTGTTTCTGTGGGTGTCTGTGTTTATGTATTTGTGCTTTGGTTTGTGTCTCTATGAGTGTCTATGTATTTTTTTTCTGTTGGTATCTCTGTGAGGGTGGGTGTGTATGTCCATGTGCATTTTCTTTGGATGTCTGTGAGGGTGTGTGCATATGACTGAGCTTTTTCTATGGGTGTCTCTGTGAGAGTGGGCATGTGTTTGTCTTTGTGTATTTTCTCTGGATGCCTCTGTGAGGGTGGGTGTGTATGTCTGTGTTTTCTGCGGATGTCTCTGTGAGGGTGTGTGTGTGTGTGTATGTATGTCTGTGTTTTCTGTGGATGTATCTGTGAGGGTGTGTATTTTCTGTGGGTGTCTATGTGAGGGTGTGTGTATGTCTTTGTGTGTTTTCTGTGGATGTCTCAGTCAGGGTGTGTGTATGTATGTCTTTCTGTGTTTTATGTGGTTGTCTTTATGTGTGTGTATGTCTTTGTGTGTTTTCTGTGGGTGTCTCTGTGTGTGTGTGTGTGTGTGTGTGTATGTCTTTGTGTGTTTTCTGAGGCTGTCTCTGTTGGTGTTTCCTTGGGTGTATGTGCAAGTTTGAGTTTGTGTGTGTGTGTCCATTGTCTGTTCCTTTTTAGGACATTTTGACCTTAATACTGATTATTCACATCTTTCTACAGACTTTGAGACTAATGAGACCTTTCCGGAAGTCACTAATCTACCATTTAACCTTTAAATTATTGTTTAGGCAGTTCAGGGCCCATCCTTTCAGCCACTGCTTGCTGTTGTCATCATTTAGTTGGCATCTTCCTTTACAAAAAGATAATCAGAACTCCATATTTTGTTTTCTAAATCTCCTTTTTTTTTACAAAACTGTAGTTTACCTCATTACTTGTCAGGTCAATGTAAACAAGTGCTGAGTGTCTGTTTGGGTGTCTGTGTCTGAGTTTCTTTGCGAGTCTGCTAGAGTGTCTATATGTGAATCCTTATGTGTGAGTGTGTGTGTGTTTCAGTGTATGTTACTACCTTTACAACATTTCCAAGTTTAAATAGACACTTAAGAATAAAGTGCATATACGTTTTAGTCACTTGGTCAAAAATTGCACATGTCAAAAGGAGGGGGGGGGGGCCCTGATCAATGGTTAAGTCAGGGGCCCCAAAATTTCTAGTGGCGGTCCTGCACACACACACATATATACACACAGTGGGGCAAAAAAGTATTTAGTCAGCCACCAATTGTGCAAGTTCTCCCACTTAAGAAGATGAGAGAGGCCTGTAATTTTCATCATAGGTATACCTCAACTATGAGAGACAAAATGTGGAAACAAATCCAGACAATCACATTGTCTGATTTGGAAAGAATTTATTTGCAAATTATGGTGGAAAATAAGTATTTGGTCACCTACAAACAAGCAAGATTTCTGGTTCTCACAGACCTGTATCTTCTTCTTTAAGAGGCTCCTCTGTCCTCCACTCATTACCTGTATTAATGGCACCTGTTTGAACTTGTTATCAGTATAAAAGACACCTGTCCACAACCTCAAACAGTCACACTCCAAACTCCACTATGGTGAAGACCAAAGAGCTGTCAAAAGACACCAGAAACAAAAAATTGTAGACCTGCACCAGGCTGGGAAGACTGAATCTTCAATAGGCCAGCAGCTTGGTGTGAAGAGATCAACTGTGGGAGCAATAATTAGAAAATGGAAGACATATAAGACCACTGATAATCTCCTTTGATCTGGGGCTCCACGCAAGATCTCACCCTGTGGGGTCAAAATGATCGCAAGAACGGTGAGCAAACATCCCAGAACCACACGGGGGGAACTAGTGAATGACCTGCAGAGAGCTGGGACCAACGTAACAAAGGCTACCATCAGTAACACACTACGCCCCCAGGGATTCAGATCCTGCAGTGCCAGATGTGTCCCCCTGCTTAAGCCAGTACATGTTCGGGCCCGTCTGAAGTATGCTAGAGAGCATTTGGATGATCCAGAAGTGGATTGTGAGAATGTCATATGGCCAGATAAAACCAAAGTAGAACTGTTTGGTAGAAACACAACTCGTCATGTTTGGAGGAGAGAGAATGCTGAGTTGCAACCAAAGAACACCATACCTACTGTGAAGCATGGGGGTGGCGACATCATGCTTTGGGGCTGTTTCTCTGCAAAGGGAACAGGACGACTGATCCGTGTACATGAAAGAATGAATGGGGCCATGTATCGTGAGATGTTGAGTGCAAACCTCCTTCCATCAGCAAGGGCATTGAAGATGAAACGTGGCTGGGTCTTTCAGCATGACAATGATCCCAAACACACCGCCCGGGCAACTAAGGAGTGGCTTCGTAAAAAGCATTTCAAGGTCCTGGAGTGGCATAGCCAGTCTCCAGATCTCAACCCCATAGAAAACCTTTGGAGGGAGTTCAAAGTCTGTGTTGCCCAGTGACAGCCCCAAAACATCACTGCCCTAGAGGAGATCTGCATACAGGAATGGGCCAACATACCAGCAACAGTGTGTGACAACCTTGTGAAGACTTACAGAAAATGTTTGACCTCTGTCATTGCCAACAAAGGATATACAAAGTACTGAGATGAACTTTTGATATTGACCAAATACTTATTTTCCACCATAATTTGCAAATAAATTCTTTCCAAATCAGACAATGTGATTGTCTGGATTTGTTTCCACATTTTGTCTCTCATAGTTGAGGTATACCTATGATGAAAATTACAGGCCTCTCTCATCTTCTTAAGTGGGAGAACTTGCACAATTGGTGGCTGACTAAATATATATACACACACATACATACATATATATATATAGACACACATACATACACACACACATACAGGTGGCCCTCGGTTACGCCGTTTCAGAATAACAACCTTTTTTTTCAGTCATGTGACTGCTATTGAAAAGCTTTGGAAAGCAATGCACTAATTAAAAAAGCCAGTAGGTGGAGCTGTCCACTTGTTTTGCAGCAAAGTTATGCAACTTAACAGGTCTGAAATTGATCTGTGTACACAAAACAGACATTAGCTATCGAGCAGCCACTTCCCTATTATATTCCTGTCCAGCTGCTTGAGGTGAGGGTGCCTAACTGCCTATTAATCACTGCAGATGTATATGCATAGAATAGGTGCAGACCAAATATTATCTAACATGCTAACAAATGCAGAGAACTGATTGCAGAAAAATGCAAGTAAAAAAACGTTTTAGTTCATTAAACTTAGTTTGATGATGATACAATCTATATTAGGTTTATAATGCTGTTTAGCATTTAAAGTCTTCATTTCAAAGCTTTAAAAATAATGTATTAGGTGTTACTTATGTCAATTTTGAGAGGGGCATGGAACCTAACTCCCTAACTTCCCATTGACTTACATTATAAACTGGGTTTTAATTTACAATGGTTTTGATTTACAACCATTCCTCCTGGAACCTAACCCCGATGTAAACTGAGGGCTACCTATATATATATATATATATATATATATATATATATATATATATATATATATATATATATATATATATATATACACACACATATACATTATACAGGTTTGTATTGTGTTTTTTTTTTTAAATATCATGTTAGTGGTCCTTGGGATTCAAAATTGTGAGTTTAGTGGTCCCTGAGGACGAAAGGTTGGCAACCCCTGCTCTACACCATTCATCAGTGGGTGAATACATAAGAAAGCACATTTTAAGCAGGTTTTCACACACATTTTGGACTTTTCAAATAAGAATGTATTAAAGCGACAGTCTACAATAGAATTGTTATTGTTTAAAAAGATAGATAATCCATTTATTAACCATTCCCGAGTTTTTTTTATAACCAACAGTTATATTAATATACTTTTTACCTTTGTGATTACCTTGTATCTAAGCATCCTCTGACAGCCCCCCGATCACATGACTTTTTATTATTTATTGACTTACATTTAGTACTGTGTTGTGCTAACTCTTAAATAACTCCTCGTGGGTAAACACATTGTTATCTAAATAGCCCACATGAGCTACCAGCCTCCTGTTGTGAAAAGCAAATAAAAAAACATGTGATAAAAGGCTGTCTATAGTGGCTTAGAAACAGGCAGAGATTTGAAGGTTTATTAATATACTGTATAAATGTTGGTTGTGCAAAGCTGTGGAATGTGTAGTAAAGGCATTATCTATCTTTTTTAAACAATAACAATTTTAGTGTACACTGTCCTTTTAATTGCTTGAAAATCCATTAAAGTCTTTGGAAATGTTACCACCAGTTTACATAGTTTACAACAGCAATGGAACTAGACCAATGTTTTTTTAATTTAGTAAACTTTTATTATTATTATCGGTTATTTGTAGAGCGCCAACAGATTCTGCAGCGCTAAACTTTAGGTCAAATTAAATATATATCAGAATGCTCATTTATGATTGCACATTGCAATCAAGTGTTCCAGTGGATGTTAAAAAATATACAGTGTGTATATCTATCTATTTAAGTACAAGCGGGAGAAAAACTTTTATTTTCTAAGACACCAGAAATTCGGTGTTAAAATGTAGAAAATATAGTGTTATACACCTAGACTGCGTTAGCTAGACTAGGCCTGGTGCAGACCCCTAAAGTATTTTTATATTAATTCAGAATATTTTTTAAGGAGAAAAATATTATGACATAGCAGAGCTATATGAGAATACTATGTATAAAGTAGGGGAATTCAGCACTCATAAAAAATTAACTCCTAGTTGATCTAATCTGTAGATTAAAGGCTGTAAGAATGTATCCAAACTAAGAAACATCTAACACAAACCGGTCACCTTAAAATACCATGATATTCATTTATTTCCACAAAATCAAGCAAAAACAAGAGAAGCATGCTAGTTTAAATGCTGAAAGTACCACTGTAGGATTGTCTGTTTGTTTAAATATTCACAAAAATATGTGTTCGATATTGTTGCAAACAGGCAATATAATATATCAGAGCTGCCTATATATCTATATAAGAACTATAACAGCAATAAGATACCAAAATTCTTAAGTGTCTATATATATGGACCAAGAAAACTTTGCATAGCCATAGTCCATGAATATTGAAAAGTTTTCAGAGTCCAGCACCTGGGATCCAAGGTGTGCAATCACAGGGGCACTGCAAAATACCCCCAGTAAATGTAACAAGAGATAGTAGTCGCACCACCAAGTTCAATGAATATTTTACTTTATTGAGCCAAGATCAAAAAAATCAGCAACGTTTCGGACACTTGTGTCCGAAACGTTGCTGATTTTTTTGATCTTGGCTCAATAAAGTAACATAGTCCATGAATATGGGAGACTGTGTTGTTATCCTGTTGTTAACTATTGCATCTCAAAGTCACTTTTGAAAGTAGTGTTACATATTGCACATTTAACTGACAAAAAACGAGGTAAGAGCGTCCTCAATATGTCAGCAGTCCAGGTAATGCAGATCAAAGATATTGGAGCTTGTATGTCCAAAAGTGGCAGTTCAACATAAACAGATGCATACGACCTTATAAGCTGGTAGGCAGCACAATCCGGTTTCACAAGGCTGCTACAAAAGGCATTCAGGTAAGAAGACCGGGACTCCTCCTCTGCCGTCCTATCAAAAACCCAGGTTGTTTCATCTGTTACTTCGTTCAAGAGAACGCGGATCAGATATGAAACTCCATATTCGGGTTTATATATATATATATATATATATATATATATATATATATATATATATAAACCCGAATATGGAGTTTCATATCTGATCCGCGTTCTCTTGAACGAAGTAACAGATGAAACAAAATTTATGCTTACCTGATAAATTTCTTTCTTTTGCGATGTACCGAGTCCACGGTTTCATCCTTACTTGTGGGATATTATCCTTCCTAACAGGAAGTGGCAAAGAGAGCACCCACAGCAGAGCTGTCTATATAGCTCACCCCTTAACTCCACCCCCCAGTCATTCAACCGAAGGCCAAGGAAGAAAAAGGAGAAACTATAAGGTGCAGAGGTGAGTGATGTTTTCAATAAAAAATACTATCTGTCTTGAATAGACAGGGCGGGCCGTAGACTCGGTACATCGCAAAATAAAGAAATTTATCAGGTAAGCATAAATTTTGTTTTCTTTTGCAAGATGTACCGAGTCCACGGTTTTATCCTTACTTGTGGGATACCAATACCAGAGCTTTAGGACACGGATGAAGGGAGGGACAAGACAGGAACCTAAACGGAAGGCACCACTGCTTGCAAAACCTTTCTCCCAAAAATAGCCTCCAAAGAAGCAAACGTATCAAATTTGTAAAATTCGGAAAAGGTATGAAGCGAAGACCAAGTCGCAGCCTTACAAATCTGTTCAACAGAAGCATAATTTTTAAAAGCCCATGTGGAAGCTACCACTCTAGTAGAGTGAGCTGTAATTCTTTCAGGAGGCTGCTGTCCAGCAGTCTCATAAGCCAAATGGATAATGCTTTTCAGCCAAAAGGAAAGAGAGGTAGCCGTAGCCTTTTGACCCCTACGCTTTCCAGAATAGACAACAAACAAAGAAAATGTTTGACGAAAATCTTTGGTTGCCTGCAAATAAAACTTCAAAGCACGAACCACGTCCAAGTTGTGCAACAGACGTTCCTTCTTAGAAGAAGGATTAGGACACAGAGAAGGAACAACAATTTCCTGATTGATATTCCTGTTAGTAACAACCTTAGGGAGGAACCCAGGTTTGGTACGCAAAACCACCTTATCAGCATGGAAAACAAGATAAGGCGAGTCACATTGTAATGCAGATAGTTCAGAAACTCTTCAAGCTGAAGAGATAGCAACTAGAAACAGAACTTTCCAAGATAGAAGCTTAATATCTATGGAATGCATGGGTTCAAACGGAACCCCCTGAAGAACTTTAAGAACTAAATTAAGACTCCATGGCGGAGCAACAGGTTTAAACACAGGCTTAATTCTAACTAAAGCCTGACAAAAAGCCCGAACGTCTGGGACATCTGCCAGATGCTTGTGCAACAGAATAGACAAAGTAGATATCTGTCCTTTTAAGGAACTAGCTGACAATCCTTTCTCCAATCCCTCTTGGAGAAAAGACAAAATCCTAGGAATCCTGATGTTACTCCATGAGTAGCCTTTGGATTCGCACCAAAACAGATATATTTACGCCATATATTATGATAGATTTTCCTGGTGACAGGCTTTCAAGCCTGAATCAAGGTATCTATGACCGACTCATAGATAAAATCAAGCGTTCAATCTCCAAGCAGTCAGTTGCAGAGAAATTAGATTTGGATGCTTGAATGGACCTTGAATCAAAAGGTCCCGTCTCAGTGGCAGAGTCCATGGTGGAAGAGATGACATGTCCACCAGGACTGCATACCAAGTCCTGCGTGGCCACGCAGGCGCTATCAAAATCACCGAAGCTCTCTCCTGTTTGATTTTGGCAATCAGACGCAGAAGGAGAGGGAAAGGTGGAAACACATAAGCCAGGTTGAAGGACCAGGGTACTGCTAGAGCACCTATCAGTACTGCCTGAAGATCCCTTGACCTGGATCCGTAACAAGGAAGTTTGGCGTTCTGACGAGATACCATCAGATCCAATTCTGGTGTGCCACATAGCTGAACCAGTTGAGCAAACACCTCGGGATGGAGTTCCCACTCCCCCAGATGAAAAGTCTGACGACTTAGAAAATCTGCCTCCCAGTTCTCTACCCCTGGGATATAGATCGCTGACAGATGGCAAGAGTGAGTCTCTGCCCATCGGATTATTCTGGAAACTTCTATAATCGCTAAGGAACTCCTTGTTCCCCCCTGATGATTGATATAAGCCACAGTCGTGATGTTGTCCGACTGAAATCTGATGAATCTGGCCGAAGCCAGCTGAGGCCACGCCTGAAGAGCATTGAATATCGCTCTTAATTCCAGAATATCTATCGGTAGGAGGGCCTCCTCCTGAGTCCACAAACCCTGTGCTTTCAGGGAATTCCAGACTGCACCCCAGCCCAGTAGGCTGGCGTTTGTCATCACTATAACCCACGCTGGCCTCCGGAAACACATTCCCCGGGACAGGTGATCCTGTGACAACTACCAAAGAAGAGAGTCTCTGGTCTCTTGATCCAGGTTTATCTGAGGAGATAAATCTGCATAATCCCCATTCCACTGTTTGAGCATGGATAGTTGCAGTGGTCTGAGATGTAAGCGAGCATATGGAACTACGTCCATTGCCGCTATCATTAGTCCGATTACCTCCATACACTGAGCCACTGACGGCCGAGGAATGAAATGAAGAGCTTGGCAGGTGGTCAAAATCTTTGATTTCTGGACCTCCGTCATAAATATTTTCATGTCCACTGAGTCTATCAGAGTCCCTAGAAATGAAACTCTTGTGAGAGGGGAAAGAGAACTCTTTTTTACGTTCACCTTCCACCCATGAGATCTTAGAAAGGCCAACACTAAATCTGTGTGAGACTTGGCTAGTTGGAAAGTCAACGCTTGAATTAGGATGTCGTCTAGATAAGGCGCCACTGCTATGCCCCGCGGCCTTAGGACTGCCAGAAGGGACTCTAGCACCTTTGTGAAGATTCTTGGCGCCGTGGCCAACCCGAAGGGAAGAGCCACAAACTGGTAATGCTTGTCCAGAAAGGCAAACCTGAGGAATTGGTGATGATCTTTGTGAATAGGAATGTGTAGATACACATTCTTTAAGTCCACGGTGGTCATATATTGACCCTCCTGGATCATTGGTAAAATAGCCTGAATGGTCTCCATCTTGAAGGATGGGACTCTTAGGAATTGGTTTAGGATATTGAGATCTAGAATTGGTCTGAAGGTTCCCTCTTTTTTGGGAACCACAAACAGATTGGAGTAGAACCCCTGCTTTCGGAAATGGGCAGATCACTCCCATGGTAAAAAGGTCTTCTACACAGCATAAGAACGCCTCTTTTTTTGTCTGGTTTACAGACAACTGAGAAAGATGGAATCTCCCCCTTGGAGGAGAATCTTTGAAATCTAGAAGATACCCCTGGGTTACGATTTCTACAGCCCAGGATTCCTGAACGTCTCTTGCCCAGGCCTGAGCAAAGAGAGAGAGTCTGCCCCCTACTAGATCCGGTCCCGGATCGGGGGCTACCCCTTCATGCTGTCTTGGTGGCAGCAGCAGGCTTCTTGGCCTGCTTACCCTTGTCTCCAGACTGGCCTGGATTGAGCAAAGTTCCCCTCTTGCTTTGCAGCAGGGGAAGAGGAAGCGGGACCACCCTTGAAGTTTCGAAAGGAACGAAAATTATTTTGTTTGGTCCTCGTCTTATTTGACTTATCCTGAGGGAGGGCATGACCCTTCCCTCCATTGAAATCTGAAATGATCTCTTTCAGTTCAGGCCCGAATAGGGTCTTACCCTTGAAAGGGATGGTCAAAAGCTTAGATTTTGATGACACATCAGCCAACCAGGACTTAAGCCATATTGCTCTACATGCTAAAATGGCAAAACCTGAATTCTTTGCCGCTAATTTAGCCAGATGAAAAGCGGCGTCTGTAATGAAAGAATTAGCTAGCTTAAGAGCCCTAATTCTATCCAGACTATCATCTAATGGGGTCTCCACCTGAAGAGCCTCTTCCAGAGCCTCAAACCAAAAGGCAGCTGCAGTGGTTACAGGAACAATGCACGCTATAGGCTGGAGAAGAAAACCCTGATGAACAAAAAAAATTTTTTTAGGAGACCCTCTAATTTTTTATCCATAGGATCTTTGAAAGCACAACTGTCCTCAATAGGTATAGTTGTACGCTTAGCCAGAGTAGAAATAGCTCCCTCCACCTTAGGGACCATCTGCCATGAGTCCCGCATGGTGTCAGATATGGGAAACATGTTCTTAAAAACAGGAGGGGGAGCGAACGGAATACCTGGTCTATCCCACTCCTTAGTAACAATGTCCAAAATCCTCTTAGGGACCGGAAAAACATCAGTGTGAACAGGAACCTCTAAATATTTGTCCATTTTACACAATTTCTCTGGGACTACAACAGGGTCACAATCATCCAGAGTCGCTAAAACTTCCCTGAGCAATAAGCGGAGGTGTTCTAGCTTAAATTTAAATGCCGTCATATCTGAATCTGTCTGAGGGAAATTTTTTCCTGAATCAGAAATCTCTCCCTCAGAGAGCAAATCCCTCATCCCTACCTCTGAACATTGTGAGGGTATATCGGATACGGCTACTAAAGCGTCAGAAGGCTCAGCATTTGTTCTTAACCCAGAGCTACTGCTCTTCCCTTGCAACCCAGGCAGTTTAGATAAAACCTCTGTGAGGGTAGTATTCATAACTGAGACCACATCTTGCAAGGTGAAAGAATTAGACGCACTAGAGGTACTTGGCGTCACTTGTGCGGGCGTTACTGGTTGTGACACTTGGGGAGAACTAGATGGCAAAACCTGATTTCCTTCTGTCTGAGAATCATCCAGTGACAAACTCTTATAAGTCAAAATATGCTGTTTGCAATTTATAGACATATCAGTACAAGTGGGACACATTCTAAGAGGGGGTTCCACAATGGCTTCTAAACAAATTGAGCAATGAGTTTCCTCAATGTCAGACATGTTGAACAGGCTAGTAATGAGACAAGCAAGCTTGGAAAACACTTTATTTAATGAAAAACAATAAAGATAAAAAACGGTACTGTGCCTTTAAGAGAAAAAAAGGCATACACAAACTGCAAAACTGCTTAAAATTACCTCAAATTCTCCGAAATTTTTGCAGTAGAATCACTAAGCCATGTGGGTTATAAAAACCCCAAAAAGCCAAGTGTACCCTCAATACAGTTGTCCCTTAAAGTAATATAAACAGCACTCTCAGAACACACAAACGTTTGCTATATATCATTCAAACTGAGTGTCCCATAAGTTTAGCCCTTTATGCAAGCTAGTAATGCCCCTTATAAGACTAGGATTACAGCTTACCCTTCCCCTCATCGGGATACTGTCAGCCGTTCCTCACATTGAAGTTTTCCTGTACTCCTCAGCTTCTGTGGGAACAGCAGTGGACCTTAGTTACAAATGCTAAGATCATCATCCTCTAGGCAGAAATCTTCATCTATCTCCTGCCTGAGAGTAAATAGTACACAGCGGTACCATTTAAAAATAAACTGTTGCTTGAAGAAAAAGAAAAACGAACAGTTTATCACCTCTTTCACTTTACCCTTCCTGCTTAGAGCCGGCAAAGAGAATGACTGGGGGGTGGAGTTAAGGGGGGAGCTATATAGACAGCTCTGCTGTGGGTGCTCTCTTTGCCACTTCCTGTTAGGAAGGATAATATCCCACAAGTAAGGATGAAACCGTGGACTCGGTACATCTTGCAAAAGAAATATATATATAGCCCTATATATATATATATATATATATATATATATATATATATATATATATATATATATATATATACATACACACACACACACACATAAAATGACAGAAAATAATATAACTGCATGTCACAAACTGATATTATAGATAAAAATAACGCATTAGGCGCATTAGGCTGTAATATTTTGCTTAGGATATGTAACTTTTGCTTTTGTAAAGGTAAGTAAAAATCCCTTGAAAAACAGGTTTCGGTTTCTTATTGGCCTAGGTGAAAATAACACTTGCCACAACTTGACAACTGTAAAATTCATTAAGATTTGTAATGTCACAGCTGTGAGTAGCGGGTCTCTCTCATTTATTAACAATGGAGCTGCATGTAGCTTGTAACTGATCACCTCTCTCCCTATGAAGGATACCGGCATCACAAAAACACACAAAAATCTCCTCTATAAAACATTCACCACCAATATATGGAAACCGTTATAGAGAAATAAAGGAATAATGAGATAACATAGACTGGTTTGAAATAGTGAGACACAGCCACAAGACAATTTACTTCAGATGGTGCAGTAGAGTCTCCATGAATTCTGCATGCTGGCTGAGGTGTAGGTGAAAATTCCTGACCACACCCACAGCCAGCCCCTGGCGACACCTGTCATTCTAACCATTTAAACAAACTATTTTGTACTCGCCTTTCCTAACTGTTGCGGTGAGTAATTATTGCTAGTGGTTTAGATAGGTGTGAAGATATCATGTATTGGTAGGGTGACCATATTACCACTTTAAAAAGGGACACACATGAAAAATACATATGTTAGGGCTGTTTAAAGAAATATTTTAAATAATGATCCATTATAAGAACCTTGACATATGTATTTTTCATATGTGTCCCTTTCTAAAGCGGCAATATGGTCACCCAATGTATTGGGTCCCCTAGTCAACTATACATATTGATTTCAGGATCCCCCACTAACAAACGTCTAGAAAAGATAGGTGAAGTGAGGCTTAATGAATTTCACATATTATCTCTGCAAATTTCACAAGCATCTATACATCTAGGTCACTGTGTGTTTAAAGGGACAGTAAACAACCGGTAATTACAACATTTTAAGCAGTCTTCCAATAGATGAATATATTAGCAGAGCCTGAACTATATTAGAACAGATTAACACCCTGTTTGCTGCAATTGTTTCTCAATGGTCAAACTCCTTGCCACTGTCATTGTGTTAATAAAATCTCTATTCCAGGACTGAAAAATCCATAATTTTCAATTAGAGGAAAATGTATCAAATAATTAAATTAAATTGTTTCAATATGAACAATTAAAATGTTTTATTATAATCTCAAAGTTTTTATTATCCATTTAACTCAATTTAGCTGTTTTATTTTAAAATAAATAAATAAATGGAATGATTTCATAATTTTCATTATTGCATTTTGTTTATAAAAAAGTCCTATCTTTTACTATGTGCTTAACTCCTACAAAGGTCAAAATTCTGCTCCCCAGCCTATCCAGATGAGAAGAAGGCATACATGTGTATGCCCCAATTATTGGCTGTATCCTTATCTGGAGCTAAATGGAGTGGGGGTTCAAGTAGTGTAACTGACTACATGTGTAATCCTTTTGAAGAAGTTAAACACATAGTAAAAAAGAGAATGTGATTAAAAAAAAAAGTACTCTAATACATTTTATTTTTATACTAGAAAATCCCTTTAAAAAAACACTTATGAAATGATTCATACGTAAAAATACTTAAAAAGAACGGTACATGTAAAATATAAATTATTTTTATTTGGTTAAGTAAAACAATACTTCATTTTGATGTAAGATTATATTCAGGTGCTAATATTTTCAGTAACTCACAGCTGGAGAGAAATGACACTGTTGTCAGACGAATTCCACAGAAGCTACAACATGGCAGCCTTTTCAGCTCAACCAATAGAAACTGGCTGACCCTGGATAACTGCCTGTGAAGAAGAAAATCTGACAGAATAACAAGTGAGGATAAGCATCTCATCAGAGATAGTTATATTGCTTCTGATTTACTGTCTCCGAGCATAAAATAAGTCAGCTTTTCAGCAGAAAATCAGACTGACAGGTCTCTGCTAAGCACAGGGATCTATCCGCCCCTCTCCTGACTAACGCAGGCTGAGTTTATTGTCCTAATAAGATGCCTGTGTTCTGTTCCAGGCCAGAGAGAAAAGGTAACATGATTTCTATACAGAATGCGTCTCAGTGAGAGCAGTGCGTGCTTCATGGGCTATACAGTTATTGATACTAAATTACTGGAAGGATTTATAGATTAGTAATCAAATGACTTATTTTAGGAACTACAGAGGTGCAACTGAAGCTAAACCCATTGTTTTAAACTGACATATAGGGCAAAATGTACCATCCCTGTAGGCAGACAGGTTCGCAAGTAGTGAACCTGTTTGATTGCAATCGCCACTTGTGAACAATGCATGACACAGTGAAATTTAGCATTAAACAAGAGGTTTCTTGTGCAATGCCGCCCCCTGTTCCAGCACAACCAATTGTGCTAGAGCAGGGAATGTCAATCACCCCGAACAAGCGAGTGTCGGATGCCAATCACCCCAAACAAGTGAGTGTCGGATGCCAATCACCCCAAACAAGTGAGTGTCGGATGCCAATCACCCCAAACAAGAGAGTGTCGGATGCCAATCACCCCGAACAAGCAAGTGTCGGAGTGATTGTTCTTGCCACCTCTGAGGTGGAGAAGAGAAAAAAATTTAGCGATTTCTGCTTCTAAAATATGTGGCAGCAATATGCGAACCTGCTCCACATAGACAAAAAAGCTGCAAATGTAGCTTAAAGGAACATAATACTCATACGCTAAATCACTTGAAACTGATGCAGTATAACTATAAAAAATATCACCTGAGCATCTCTATTTAAAAAAAATGTAATTAAAAAGAAGATATTTTACCTCACAAATTCCTCAGCTCAGCAGAGTAAGTTTTGTGTAAAAAGTTATACTTCAGCTGCTGCACAGCTGGAAGTAAAAAAAAGAAGACGAAATTAACAGCAGCCAATCAGCATCAGCAGTGCTGAGGTCATTAACTCTTTTACTGTGATCTCATGAGATTTCATAATAAACTTCCTTAAACTGAATAGGGAAATAAGATGAGTGTGCACGAAGCTCACTCCCTTAGCTGTCCCGGGACAGACATACTGATTTGCTGCTTAGAAGTCCTTTACAATGGGATGTGGCTACTGAGGAATTTTTGAGGTGAAATATCTTTCTTTTTTTACATAGAGATGTTCAGGTGATATTTTCTAGTCAGCTTTTTACAGCTATGCGGCATCATAGGGATGCACCGAAATTTCGACCACAGAAAGTGGTTATTTCGTTTTTTTTGCCTTTTATTTTCGGTAAAATTATTGTGTAGCATATTTTAAATTTGATGCCAGCCTAGAGCTGCTGTTTGAGTTCATTACTTGACTTACTGTTTTGCATATAATAAATAAATAGTTTTCTAGGACTATACTTTATTTTGATAATTGGTAAAAAAAAAAAACAACAAACGGTTAAATCTGATTCTGTTACACAGAACTAAATAAAGAATACTAGCAATGCACCAAAATTTGGGCTGCTGAAAATGTGCAATTCCAATTTCGTCCCAAAGAGGACCAAAATGGCTAAAAATGTACAGCCCTCTTCTGTTCTATTGAGTTACATGTCTATCCTTAGCATAAGGTGAGCAGCACAGCACTAGCATCGTACACAGAGCACACACATAAGTACCATGACATGATTACATTTGAAACCAGTAGTGCCCTTTTTTTTTTTTTTTTTTTTTTTTTTTAAGAAGGAAACCAAAGTTCTGAATACAGTATTCAAAGGGGGATAAGTAACATGTTTATTAATACTTGATATTATCAGACACAGCCCTAAGCACACACAGTGAATATGTATAAGCCTTATATACAGTGCTTATACATCAGCCTCTTGTGCGTAGACATTCTATTCGCTTGAGGCAAATATGCGTGCACACTATATATGCATAAGCCCCAAGCTCGCACACGGTTGGTACAAATTAGCACTCACCAGACAGTGTATACAAAAAAAGCACAGTAACTTTCTATAACCACCTTGCACGTAAGGTCATAGCTAAGTCCGGTGGTCCTGGTGATAGATGACAGGCACACTCCATTTGGGGCTCCAGACATATAATCTGACGGGTCACTGTGAGACCCGAACCAGGAACTAGGCGGGGATACGATGAGAGACGATAAGGTGCAGCCATGCCCATCGCAGGAATAACTACACCTAAAAACAAAACACATGTCCACCCCGTATTGTTCTCTGGCTATAACCACACTCTCTCTTGTAGAGCTTCACTAGTTTCACTGCAGACCAAGCCCATTTGTTGGAGCTTTGCCGGCCTACAAGCTCTCTCAGCTACACACACACACACTGTAGTTTTCAGCCAGGGGCATCCTGAATTTTCGGGAATCAGTTTCGGTCCAGAAATTTCATTTCGGTGCATCCCTACTGCATCACTTTCAAGTGCTTCAACATTTGGGTATCAGGGCCCTTTAATGAATCTAGCCCAAAGTAAGACTGCTTGGGGTATCACTTATGCAAACATAAGTGGGCGTCTTAACACTAAAACTGGTATATTAATAAACAGGAAATCCTGAGTAAAACAAATATGCAGAAGTAAGGTCTTAAATGGAAACAAAATTATAAATAGTTTGAAAAAAAACTTTGCTTATTTTTTATGTTCTTTACCTTTAAAAATGTTTTATTCCCCCTATTGCCTCCATGCAGAGACACACACACACAGAGACATATGAATAATTATATAATTATTTATGTATGGGCCATAAGTAACTAAGAAGTTAAATAGTATGGGACAGATTAAAAAGTGGTGCACTACTGTTCTTAGTAAATACAGTGGGGCAAAAAAGTATTTAGTCAGCCACCAATTGTGCAAGTTCTCCCACTTAAGAAGATGAGAGAGGCCTGTAATTTTCATCATAGGTATACCTCAACTATGAGAGACCAAATGTGGAAACAAATCCAGACAATCACATTGTCTGATTTGGAAATAATTTATTTGCATATTAAGGTGGAAAATAAGTATTTGGTCAACATCAAAAATTAATCTCAATACTTTGTTATATATCCTTTGTTGGCAATGACAGAGGTCAAACGTTTTCTGTAAGTCTTCACAAGGTTGTCACACACTGTTGTTGGTATGTTGGCCCATTCCTGCATGCAGATCTCCTCTAGAGCAGTGATGTTTTGGGGCTGTTGCTGGGCAACACAGACTTTCAACTCCCTTGAAAGGTTTTCTATGAGGTTGAGTTCTGGAGACTGGCTAGGCCACTCCAGGACCTTGAAATGCTTCTTACGAAGCCACTCCTTTGTTGCCCAGGCGGTGTGTTTGGGATCATTGTCATGCTGAAAGAGTCAGCCACGTTTCATCTTCAATGCCCTTGCTGATGGAAGGAGGTTTGCACTCAAAATCTCACGATACATGGCCCCATTTATTCTTTCATGTACACGGATCAGTCGTCCTGTTCCCTTTGCAGAGAAACAGCCCCAAAGCATGATGTTGCCACCCCCATGCTTCACAGTAGGTATGGTGATCTTTGGTTGCAACTGAGCATTCTCTCTCCTCCAAACACGATGAGTTGTGTTTCAACCAAACAGTTCTACTTTGGTTTCATCTGACCATATGACATTCTCCCAATCTGCTTCTGGATCATCCAAATGCTCTCTAGCATACTACAGACGGCCCGGACATGTACTGGCTTAAGCAGGGGGACACGTCTGACACTGCAGGATCTGAGTCCCTGGCGGCATAGTGTGTTACTAAGGTAGCCTTTGTTACGTTGGTCCCAACTCTCTGCAGGTCATTCACTAGTTCCCCCCGTGTGGTTCTGGAATGTTTGCTCACTGTTCTTGTAATCATTTTAACCCCACGGGGTGAGATCTTGCGTAGAGCCCCAGATCGAGGGAGATTATCAGTGGTCTTGTATGTCTTCCATTTTCTAATTATTGCTCCCACAGTTGATTTCTTAACACCAAGCTGCTTGCCTATTGCAGATTCAGTCTTCCCAGCCTAGTGCAGGTCTACAATTTTGTTTCTGGTGTCCTTCGACAGCTCTTTGGTCTTCACCATAGTGGAATTTGGAGTGTGACTGTTTGAGGTTGTGGACCGGTGTTTTTTATACTGATAACAAGTTCAAACAGGTGCCATTAATACAGGTAATGAGTGGAGGACAGAGGAGCCTCTTAAAGAAGAAGATACAGGTCTGTGAGAGCCAGAAATCTTGCTTGTTTGTAGGTGACCAAATACTTATTTTCCACCATAATATGAAAATAAATTATTTCCAAATCAGACAATGTGATTGTCTGGATTTGTTTCCACATTTTGTCTCTCATAGTTGAGGTATACCTATGATGAAAATTACAGGCCTCTCTCATCTTCTTAAGTGGGAGAACTTGCACAATTGGTGGCTGACTAAATACTTTTTTGCCCCACTGTATATATTCCTTTATATATCTGTATATATCTATACCTGTATATAGATATATAGGTATAGATATATATATGTTTAAAAAAAGAATAAGCTATATATAGACATATTTATAAAAATTAAGAAAATTTCATTCTATGTGAAGAACATTGGAATGAAAAATATTCATAACTACCTTCGGCTTTATCGCTGTAGATAAATGTTAGCTTGCTTTTTTTTTAAAAAGCGTGCTCCATTAAAGTCTATGGGTAGAATTATCTGTAACGATATCCGAAGTCCTGACGTAAGTATGTGTCAGGTTTCACCCACACGCAAACAATTCACTTTTAACTTATAATACGCACAAGCGAAAGCACTAATTAGCACGCCACTTGTAATCTGTCCCTCTGTAAAACATGATTAGTATAGGACTAACGTTCTGGTTCTGTTACATGGTATCCTCCAGCATTTAACTATTTGCTTATGGACTTATGTGGCTGAGCTGAACAGTGAACAGTATTTCTGCTATCACCTTACATAACTATCTGTTGTTTTTATAAATAATAAGTATCTGCTACAGGGGTAGATGACACTGTAACATTAAACATATGTTGCTACATTGTTACTGAAAGTATCTGTTTAGGTAGCAATCAAGTTACATGTGATACATATCTATATAATGTGTTAACGCCTTGTCCCAAAGCTAAACCCTGAAATACTATGGGCTCGATTTATCAAGTCCTTCTCCTCCCTACGACTGCAGGTTCTCTCAAGCGAACCTGACGTCAGTATTTATCAAGCAGCGGTCATCAGACCGCTGCTTCCCTACCCTCTTCTGCACCTCTTAGGTAGAGCATTTCAATCTCTCCGGTCTCGCTCGACCGGGGAGATTGACAGCTCCTGCCCGCATGTGATTGGCTGTGTGTGGACAGGCCAGGGGTGGGGTTGCACGTGAGAGCAAAATAGCGCTTGTGTGCAATGTTAAATTCAGAGGAGAGCTTGGGGCGGACAGGTGTGAATATGTACGCCCCTGTCTGTCCTTGATTGATAAATCGAGCCCTATGTGTAGTCAGTCACATAAAGCCTGCAGACAATGCTGAAAATTTGGGAATTTTAGATAGTTTTTCTCGACATCTATAAGCTCGGCTCAGTGGTTCAACAGAAGAGAGAGCATTTATAAAATAATTCTCCAAATCCTCTCCTTAACCTCAAGGCACGTAATGGTGATTCAAATTTGAAGAAAATGAAACTATTTTTAACTGAGGGTAACTATGTAAAGTGCTTCCCATAGCTGTATGAGAAAAATAAGGTTGCTGAAAACAGCAGATCAAGGTGCTGCCATTTCTCTATGCATTTTTGTTTCTGTCTTTTCAGAGAAGGAAAGGGCTTCTGCACACAGCTTTCCAAACAGCACACATGCCAAGGGCATTAAATGCACAAAAGAACTGGGAGAGAGAAATGGATAGAAAAAATACTGCTTAGAAACTGTGATCTGAAATCAATACAGTTTATTGAAAAAAAGAGAGAGAAAAGCCACTCGCAGTTAATTTGAGACCAGAACAAGCGGCTCATAAAGGAATTCAGTAGTATTAATCTGCCAGGAATGAGAAAACGAATAATGTATTGCTTGGTGTTATGTACTGTAAGCAATAACAGAGATGATAAGAACTGGGTATTAAAGGGACATGAATCCCAATTTTTTTTTATTCAGGATTCAGACACAGCATGTGATTTTAAACAACTTTCCATTTTACTTATGTTATCTAATTTGTTTTATTCTCTTGATATCCTTTGTAGAAAATGATACCTAGGTAGGCTCATGAGCTGCTGATTGGTGGCTGCACATATATGCTTTATGTTATTGGCTCTCCCATTATGTTCAGCTAGCTTCCCATTGATGCTTCTTCAACAAAGGATACCAAGAGAACAAAACAAATTAAATAATACAAGTATAATTGTAAAGTTGTATAAAATAAACGATTGGGTTTAATGTACCTTTAAATAGATTATGTAACAAGAGCAATATATTCATTTGGATGTATAGCAGATTAAAACGTCTGGCTGTTATAATAATTGGTTCTTGCTTAAACTGTTTTTCATGATATTGTCTGGGTTGTGTGGTAATGATGTTGGCATGTTATTTAACTGTGCAGCTGCTCGTATCTGTGCATAAGCTTACAGGATTGACCTGGCATGTCTGAAGGAAAGAGAAGGTAGAGCTTTATATCCACTCATCACTCAATCACCATTATTGTCCTGAATTGAGTGCCGATGTCTTTCTTCTCTCTCCTGCACTTGTCCAGTCTAGGCTGCGGATACCTTGCATCTAATACACATGCTGAGACTCACGGCTACCGTCTATGAATAAGTGCCACAAGGGGTCGCGAAACGCGTCAGACTACCATTGGCTATGAAACTCTGCCATGTTGTGCAATTTTTTGTTTTATACTGATACAATAAAAGTCACTATTTTTATACTGTTTGCTACATTCTGTATACTGGTGCCTATACCCTGCCCACAGCTGCCCAAACCTTAAACAGGAATATTTATTCCCCCCAGATTACTTAATACAACCATTAAATCACTCCTGGACCACTCAAACATTACCCAAGGATTGCTCTTACCAGCCATACTCTGCCTATACCTTATGCCCGGTCCCAGCTAAAAAAAAAAAAAAAAAGAGTACATTTGTGTGATGTTAATACAGGCATACATGTTATACTGCTTGGCACTTAAGACAGTCAACACCAGAATTTTTGTTGTTTTAAAAGATAGATAATTCCTTTATTACCCATTCCCCAGGTTTGCATAACCAACACAGTTATAATAATACACTTGGTACCTCTGTAATCACCTTGTATCTAAGCCTCTGCAGACTGCTCCCTTATTTCAGTTTGACAGACTTGCATTTTAGCCAATCAGTGCTCACTCCTAGGTAACTTCACGAGCATGAGCTCAATGTTATTTATGTGAAACACATAAAGTAAAGCCCTCTAGTGGTGAAAAACTGTCAAAATGCTTTCAGATTAGAGGTGGCTATCAAGGTCTAAAAAATTACCATATGAACCTCCTAGGTTTAACTTTCAACCAATACCAAGAGAACAAAGCAAAATTGGTGATAAAAGTAAATTGGAAAGTTGTTTAAAATTACATGCCCTATTTGAATTATGAAAGTTTTTTTGGACTAGACTGTCCCTTTAACAGTCATTTTTATTTTTAGCCTTTTTGCCCCTCCCCCCATAAGTGATGTCATTGCAAATTCATTCCACTCTATTAGAAAAGTATGAATTTGTAAAAACACAAAAATGAATAACACACACTCACTCAAACATGCATACAAACACAGCTACACAAAGACAAACTATAAGAAGGGTATTACAGAATTTATGAGATGAATTTCTTGGCAGGGATTTTACAGACCTTTATAGAAACAAAAAAGTACACATTTAAAAAAAAAAAAGCTAACTAATTGAATAAAGTTGATGACTGCCTAAAATATGTGCATCATCCCCTTATACTTGCATATAATTTTGAAGAGCTTTATAATAATTAATAGTTGTAGATGATAAATCATGTTTTACAATCATAAATGAACATTGTTATGACTGTGTTTAATTTCCTAGTTTAAAGGTGCGATTTGAAATGAGCATGTGCACAAATATAAAAAAGTGCAATCAGCAAGGATCAGGAGCTACAAAAAAGTAAAAAAAACAAAACAACAACAAGAGGCCAAAAATTATAATAAATCAGGAAGTCCAAGACCTGCTAAAAGCTTCTGGGGGGAAATGCAAAGCAGTACTGAAATAATCAAACTTACTTGAAAAGCAAAATGTACTATAAGAAATAACAAAACAATTTCACGGTTGAACAGTTTGCAAAGAACAAGATGAAAGTCTGTGTATTACATATCTTCAGTATGCTGTCCCCTTAAGGGATGCAGCCAAGCTCAGCCCAGAGAAAGATTTCATTAGGATATAGGGTGGTGCTACCACCTAGAATCCCGCATCACAGGACCTACAGGGAGGGAATATATGAACACGATAAAGCTGCAGACACAATGGTGTAATCACCAGAGAAAACATTTCTATGTGACATAACTCCCAAGAAAAGGTGCCTTACTCTGAGTAATAGGGAAGTAATGGGACAGCAATACCACAAATGTCTGGGTAAACTATTTCTAGTTAATAAATATGACATATTAGATGTTTCCCTTGCAAAAATATAATGTTTTGTCTACCCATTGTGACCTGGAATAAGAATCCTAAAAACCTTTTCCTGTTATACTTAGCCTTTTTTTCCCCATGCAGCATTAGAGTGTCAGCTCCTTAGCCAAGAGCCTCATGAATGACAATTTCCCTTGTGAAATAGAACGGAGCCTGCTCTTGATGTGGACACTTCATTGGTTTTCTCAATCCTATTGTGTTCCTGAGGGAATTTTAGATGTTACAGTCTCTGCACTAGTTTTCCCCTTTAGCGGTTTCCATTAATTAGCTACATCTGCATCGTCACACAAATGAGCAACAGAAGTCTTCTTCTAAATCATGTGGGGCACCTTAACACCTTCATTGCCAGAGGAAACTCTGGACGTCACAGAAAATTAGACAACATAAAGCTACATAATAATGTAAAGAATGAACCCTGACACTGTGAAATGAGACAGATAATGAAGTGAAGCCCCAGCCCCTGATGGAAAGCGCTGTAGTGTTATAGGGAGGATTTCTAGAGACCAAAATGTGATCTGCAGACCTCAGCTTGCAGCAAGATGGCTTCGTATTGTTATAATGACTTTTGACTCTGGGTCAGTGGTTCTAACCCAGCTGCCTCCCTCAGGCTGTTACTGAAGGGCCTCCTGGGTGTTTCATGCTGTCACTTCAAGTACAGGAAGGTGAGAGAACAAAACTAAGTTAACAGACCTCACACAACATTATATTTAGCATGGATTATATATTTGTTTATATTTGTTGTGGCTTCCACTGTTTCCTGGTTCTATTTAGTTTCCACATAAATACTGTACTTTATCTCTGAAAATGAAACTTTCATGATTTAGATAGGGCATGCAATTTTAAACAACCTTTCAATTTACATTCTAAGCCCTTGAAGGCTGCTTATTATCTCAGTACATTGTGACAGTTTGTTCACAGCTAGATAGCGCTAGTTCATGTGTGCCATATAGATAACATTGTGCTCACTCCTGGAGTTATTTATGAGTCAACACTGATTGGCTAAAATGCAAGTCTGTCAAAAGAGCTGAAATAAAGGGGCAGTCTGCAGAGGCTTAGAAATAAGGTAATCACAGAGGTAAAAAGTATATTAATATAACAGAGTAGGCTATGCAAAACTGGGGAATGAGTAATAAAATGATTATCTATCTTTTTAAACCAAAAAAAAAATCTGTCCCATGTTTTGTATCCAACCCCTCAGTCTTTTCCACCATACAAACCAAGCCATGGCTTTACTTTGTCCTCTGCTTACCTTTCTGGCTTCACACAATTGCTTCAGTTCTCATATTTTATTGATGCTACTTTTACTCACACTTGTTCCCTGGGTTCTTTCATTTTACAACCTATGGCTTTATAATGATTGTTTGTATTACCCACTCCCTCTATCACACTATTTCCCTCTCTAATACATACTTCCTGTTTGCTCTTTCCTCTGTTCTTCCCTGTGTTGTTTCCCTTGAGACCAGCTTTTCCCCCATATATATTTTATTCACACTCAGTATTTCCTCCCCTTATTCTAGTTATTCTGCTTCCAGGCTCTGGTCCCCTCCTATCATTTCCTGGATCTCTTTTCCTTTCTTGCCTGCTTCCCTCTCATGCAGCTTATTCTTTTCTACCATGAGCCCCCCTCCTCTGCTTAGTTCTCCCTTCAATTGGTTCTCTGCAAATCTCTCTCTGGTTCACGCCTTCCCTACTTTGCCGGTTGCCCATCTCTTGAACTGTTCTGTACCCCCAGTCCTGCACTGCTCCCTACTAGCGCTAATCTCCTCAATGGTAAACACTCTATTTCTGTTTCCCCTATATACTCTTGGAAAAGACTCTATCTGTAGCTCTGCCTGGGTAAATTATCCTCATAAAGCTGCTCAACCATAACAGGCAAATGAAGCCTACAAGTTTAGTTGCGAAGGCCAGATGTGCCCTGGAGTGGAAACTGCTAGGATCTGGCTGTAGGAAACTGAAGAGCAAGAGAAGACTCCGGTTAACCCAATCCTAACAAATGAGAGCAACAGAGCAGAGGCTGGAACAGAATATTGTTATTATGCTATGCATTTTATAGTTGCAAGACCCAAAGAAACCTCCACACTAAAACGTCTGCTTGAAATAAACAATTGTGGACAATATTAGTCATTTTTATAGAATGTGACAAAATATTTGGCTGGTCCTATGTCACACACAAAGAAGTGTGATACTATAGTAGCAACACAACCACATTAAACCCTGTTTTGTAAACTTTACTAGCTTACTTAAAGATATAGAAAGGTCCAAATTTAAATATTCATGGATACATTTCAGTTCTAAATAGAAGCATTTTTGCATTAAACTTCCATTAGCAAAACCGCTTCTAGTAAATATATTAGTGTTTTTCAGCAGAATACACACATAGGCACCAGTATTCAAACAATACACCTTCTCAGAGAGTCAACAGTGGCTTGAATGACACAAATTAAAGGGACACTAAACCCACATTTTTTGTTTCATGATTCAGGTAGAGAATACATTTTTGAGCAACATTCCAATTTACTTCTATTATCTAAGTTGCTTAATTATTTAGATATCCTTTGATGAAGAAATAGCAATGCACATGGGTGAGCCAATCACAGGAAGCATCTATGTACAGCAACCAATCAGCAACTACTGGGCCTATCTAGATATGCTTTTCAGCAAAGGATATCAAGAGAATGAAGCAAATTATATAATAGGAGTCCATTAGAAAGTTGTTTAAAATGACATGCTCTTTCTAAATCATGAAATTCATATCCCTTAAAGTCTTCACAGACACAACACCACAGTCAGCTCTCTGGTGCATAGGCTCTTAGAGTATACAGTATATGGGTGTATGCCACTGGAAAACTAACTATATTAAGTTGTGTTTAATTTGACATTTGTAATTTGACATTTTCAGTATTAGTATTAGAATACAAAAATGACATTCAAGATTTTGCTTACTGTAA
Source organism: Bombina bombina (assembly GCF_027579735.1). Taxonomy (NCBI): domain Eukaryota; kingdom Metazoa; phylum Chordata; class Amphibia; order Anura; family Bombinatoridae; genus Bombina; species Bombina bombina. Next base: position 1,137,637,139 of record NC_069499.1, read on the forward strand.
TAAAACTGGTTTCCTAACTGAATGATTTATGGCCAAAGTAAATATTCAGAAAAAATGCAGGTATATAATATAATACAATAATAAAATTAATATAATATAATACAATAATTAAGATTGTTCTGTGTATAACAAAGTCATTTTTTTCTGCACTATAATCTATTGAATCTATAGATTTGGAAATTAACTGTGCAAGAAACAAAATATATTTTCTATTTTGATCCAAAAAGACAGTTTTACTTTCACACACAGCTGACAATGTGACATGAATGGCATTGCTGCTGACATACGTCAACCATTTAATGGATACACATTCCAGTCCTATAGAACCAATAACAACAAGATCCACATGCCTATCACAGGTGGATTACACTTTACTTTGGCCATATTTGAATGATCCACCTGTGCACAAAGCAGAGAAATCCTTGCAACCTAATCATTTGGAAGAATTAATACTGTGGAGAGTTACACATATGTTTAACATAGGTCCGTACACGATGATGCTGCCACCACTAGGTTACAAAGTGAAACGCAGATAACATTTCTATAGAGATAGAAAGGAAGAAAAGGGGGAAAGGGAATGAGAGAGAGAGAAGGTGAGAGATAGATTTGCCAACCCTTACTCATTTTCCAGGGCTCTCTCTTATTTGGCCAAACTTTTTACAGTCACCAAGGCTCCCTTATGTATCTGCTATTAGAACATTTTTCTCCCTTATTTTTTATATGTAAATCTTAATTTTAGATTTTTAAAGTTGAACTTTCGTACTCTTATTTAGTTAATCTTTTTTTTTATATATTTTGTTATTGAGGTGTTCAAACAAAGATTGCAAGTTTACAAACAGGCATCAATAGTCAGTACATCAGATTTTACAGACTTCCCACATGACAAGGTTTCATGCCAAAAAAGTACAAATGGTACAAAGTACAATATTCTAAAGACATCAGAACAGAAGAAAATATTAGTACTTCAGAATGTAATGTTTTATGTAGAGAACTTTAGCACACAATAAACACCTTAGTTGTTTCATAAATGATATTTTTACCCTCTTATACAGTATATGCCACTTTTGGACCTCAAATTTCTCTACTCTCTGATCTGAGGGCTTGAGGTAGCACAAGCCTCTTTTGGGCCTGCATAAAAAAAAGAAAACTTAATTATCTAATGAACTATATAGTAACAACTTATAATGAACTAAAGGATATGAACTTACAGCTAGGATAAGCTAGTGAATGTCAAGTTTGATGAATCAGTGCCATTTTTTAAAAACCCTATTAAAAACAGGGGCACTTTCATTCATCAAACCTTACATTTACAGTTTTGTTAAAATACTTACATTTTAATCTTGAAAGCCGCTCCAGTGATTCCCCCTCCTGCCGCTCCTCACTTCATACATCAGCAATGACGAATACAGCATCGTCCAATCACGGCTTCCCCCCCAAGGGGAATCATTGCCTGAGGCAACGTTGTGATTGGTGGAAGCCGGATTCGTAATTTTTGACATATAAAGAGGCTTGCGACGGGTGGGGGAAGCGCTGGAGCAGCTTTCAAGATTAAAAGGTAAGTATTTTAACAAAACAAGTGAAATGTAAAGTTTGATGAATGAAAGTGCCCACTGTTTTAATAGGGTTTTTAAAAACGGGGCACTGATTCATCAAACTTGACATTCACTTTAAGAATAGAGTGTCCAAGCACTTCCCAGAGTATATAAAAAAATATTAGTTAAACATACCTCAAATGATAATTAGTGGCCACTTTGGAACCACTGACTGTGAATAAAAAGGTGTGAGGGTTGGGAAAACATATCAGCCACCATTGTTGGCCCCAATCCAAATAAAAGTACACTCAAATAATTTAGTGTCCAATAATGTATGCAAAACATATAGGGCCATTTTGAACCCTCAATATTTATATGAGGAACTTATACACTAATTCACATAAGCACGGCAGTATAGCAACAGGCCATCAAAATAGAATGGTCATATAATATAGCATAATGGAGGTATTGATTACCAATATAGTTAATCATTTTTATATGTCTGACAGTATAACGTATTCCCGCTGTGCTTGAATGACAAATAAAATTAACAAATTTGCAGAAAGTTGTTGACTGTATTAAGCTAGACTGTGTGAATGATGATTTGTATGAAGAATTTTGTTGTACAAAACTCAAATTGTAAAATAAAGTGTGTTTTATCAGTAACCACTGTATAATTTGTCTATTTCCCACTTGAAATTTGTAATTTCCTTGGTCTTCCTTATTTTTTTCAAAAAAAGTTTAGTTCAATGTTTGAAGTAAATTACATTTTGTATTGACACTCAAAAATTTACATTATATGCAGATTGAGGATATGATAATTGTATTCATTTTATATACTGTCTTTTTTTTCCAAGGGGTTCAGCTACGGATTTAACAGATTAGCAGTTACTGAAATATAGCAATTATTATTACCTATTTTCATGATACACAATATCTCATTTTTGAAAGAATAAATCTACAAGGATTCAAACCCGCAGCCCTTAAATTTGTACACTTGGAAAAAAAGACCTTTCTAGCTGCAATGATTTAATACCTTTTTTTTTTCCTTCTTTTTTTCCCCCTGGGGGTTGGCTCAGATCAACCATTTTCTGCCCCTAAGAACTACACATACATCTTCTCAACAACTTGATTGCATTGTTTCCTTACAAATAATACCTAAAATATATGTTAATATATACAAAACAAATTGTGATGGGTTAAAATCCTGTGATCAGAGAAGAATTACTCAACGGGAGATTAAAAGTGACTCTACATTTTGATACAGCTTATTTGAAAATAATACTACAATATTCAACATCCTAAATAAATACAGAACACATTTGTTTGTTTTTGCATTGCTCTAAAATTACTTGGTCAATAATCCCATCTAATATAGTCTCATTATTTGTAAAATTATAATCATATGACAAACATCACTAAGTATTGCTAGAGAGCAGTGCGGAACCTTCACATTTCTCTTTGGCAAGCTAGGCTCAGAGCATTTAAAGGGACAGTCAAGTAAAAAAAAAAAACTTTCATGATTCAGATAGGGCATGTAATTTTAAACAACTTTCCAATTTACTTTTATCACCAATTTTGCTTTGTTCTCTTGGTATTCTTAATTAAAAGCTAAACCTAGGAGGTTCATATGCTAATTTCTTAGACCTTGAAGGCCACCTCTAATCTAAATGCATTTTGTCAGTTTTTCACCACTAGAGGTCGTTAGTTCATGTGTTTCATATAGATAACATTGATCTCATGCACATGAATTTACCGAGGAGTGAGAACTGGTTGGCTAAAATTCAAGTCTGTCAAAAGAACTGAAATAAGGGGCAGTCTGCATAGGCTTAGATACAAGGTAATTACAGAGGTAAAATGTGTATTATTATAACTGTGTTGGTTATGCAAACCTAGGGAATGGCTAATAAAGGAATTATCTATCTTTTAAAACAACAAACATTCTGGTGTTGACTGTCCCTTTAAATCAGGGGTGCTCAACCTTGGCACTCCAGAAGTTTTGGAACTAAATTTCCATGATGCTCAGCCAGCAATTCCCATGATGTTCAAAAACTTTAAAGGGACAGTATACACTCATTTTCATATAACTGCATGTAATAGACACTATTATAAAGAATAAGATGCACAGATACTGATATAAAAATCCAGTATAAAACTGTTTAAAAACTTACTTAGAAGCTCTCAGTTTAGCTCTGTTGAAAAGGTAGCTGGAAAGCCCACTGCAAGTGGGAAATATCAGACACTCCCCCCTCCCCCTGCATATGAAAAGACCCTTTACACAAACAGGAGCAAGCTGGAGAAGGTAGCTGACGGTATTCACATAAAACTTTGGGGCTTGGTTAGGAGTCTGAAAATCAGAGCAATGTTATTAAAAATAAGCAAAACTATACATTTATTTAAAAAAACAAAACAAACACTTTATGGGCTATATAAATAGATAATCTACAAAACATTTATGCAAAGAAAAAATGAGTGTATAATGTCCCTTTAAGATGGCTGAGCAAGCAGGATGAGAATTATGGGAAATGTAGTTAAAAAAAAAAATCCTCTGGAGTGCTAAGTTTGAGCTCCCTTGATTTAAATACACCAGTATAAGTCTTATTAGTATTGCTATTGCCTAGTGCACTCAGGCATCAGCATTATTATTCCTTTCACTACATCCTGCTGACATGGCAGCTTCATCTTGTCAAACAAGTTGTATTCTATCATGATATCACAGTTGATGACAATAGTATACTGGACCAGAATTATTGTAAATTACAGAAATAAATCAAGTGCATACAATGTGTGCTCATTATCATATATTATAAATGTATAATATTGTAATGTTATTGGATAAAAAAGCTTTAGCATCTTCCTTGCATGTTCAGTTTCAGTTTATTCCAAACATCTGTCTTCCTATTTATTTCACCTAATGTTTTTGGCAGGCTGACCCGTCACCCTTTCTGTAAAGTAGCACTTCATTATTTTGGATTTACACTGGAGGATTAAAAAACCACTATGGTTAAATTAACAGAGAAGTAGCAATGACCATATTCAATGAGAAATATTAAAAAATAAAATAGATTGCATGTTCTGCCAAAGCAAGAGAAGAAAAACAACATTCAGAAAGCAATTATATTCTTTCCAGCCTTTGCGCTTCTTCATAACGAGCTCTGTCAGGGCAGATGTAATGCAACTGTATTGTTAAATAACCTTTTAGCCAATCTCAGGTTAACTCCTTCACTGCTACAGAAAAATGTACAGAGTGGCAAAAAGTGTAACCCCGACTCTGTGTATCCCAAACATCAAATTCAGTGCCTTTACTCTGACATACCCACACATTTCATGCTGTTGCTTTCTGACATGTAAATATAACTATTAAAGGGACAGTCTACTCCAGATTTTTTATTGTTTAACCCTTTAAGTTTTTATTTGACTTTTGTATTTTTTTCCCCAGATCCCCAAGACTTACACCGTTGGAAAGGTTAGGCGAATTACCTTTCCAACGGTGGGTCTTGGGGGAGTCTATAGCAGCTGAGATACAGGCGTCTAAGCTGCTATAGTATTGTATTTTTTTTAATAAAGTTGCGCGGTGACGTCATCACGTCATTACACGTGACGTCACAGCGCAAAACGTAAAGCCCAGCGATGCCTGTCACTATGCTGCCCGATCGCCGGGTAGGAGCGGGTGGGAGCCCCCAGATCTCACTCAAGGTGGGAGAGTGTTAGCGACGGCTCTGAGCCGTCGTTAGCACCAGAGTGGGAAACTTTGCGATGGCTCAGAGCCGTTGTTAGCACTCAAAGGGTTAAAAAGATAGATCATCCCTTTGTTACCCATTTGCATAACCATTTGCATAACCAACAGGCTTATATTAATATATTTTTTACCTCTGTGATTACTTTGTATCTAAGCCTCTGCAGACTGCACCCTTATTTCAGTTCTTTCAACAGACTTGCATTTTAGCCCATCAGTGCTAACTCCACAGGTGTGAGCACAATGTTATCTATATGGCACACATGAACTAGCTCCCTCTAGCTCTGAAAAACTGTAAAAATGCCCAGAGATAAGAGGGGGCCTTCAAGAGCTTGGAAATTAGCTTATGAGTGTACCTAGATTTAGTTTTCAATTAAGTATACCTAGAGCAGTGATTTTTAACCTTTTTTTTGCCGTGGCACACTTTTTTACATTAAAAAATCCTGTGGCACACCACCATCCCAAAATTTTAAAAAAATCACACATTGTAGCCTAATACAGCATATATATATATACACATACACACAAACACACACATACTGTATGTATTGTGCTGTTATGCCATGCCTCCTACAAACTGCCCCTGCACTGGGAGTAAAAAACAAGCAAAGTTTAAAAAATATGTCACACTGTTGTCAGTCTGCCGTGGCACACCTGAGGATCTCTCACAGCACACTAGTGTGCCACGGCACACTGGTTGAAAAACACTGACCTAGAGAACAAAGCAAATTTGATGATTAAAGGGACACTGAACCCAAATTCTTTCTTTCGTGATTCAGATAGAACATGCAATTTTAAGCAACTTTTAATTTACGTCTATTATCAATTTTTCTTCATTCTCTTGCTATCTTTATTTGAAAATCTAAGCTTTTTTTTGGTTCAGAACTCTGGACCGCATTTTTTTTATTGGTGGATGAATTTATCCACCAATCAGCAAGAACAACCCAGGTTGTTCACCAAAAATGGGCCGGCATCTAAACTTACATTCTTGCATTTCAAATAAAGATACAAAAAGAATGAAGAAAATGTGATAATTGGAGTAAATTAGAAAGTTGCTTAAGATTTCATGCTCTATCTGAATCACAAAAGAAAAACATTTAATTCAGTGTCCCTTTAAAGTAAATTAGAAAGTTGTTTAAAATTGCATACTCTATTTGAATCATGAAAGTTTAATTTTGACTAGACTGTCCCTTTAAAGGGACATGGCACCCCAAATTATCTATTATCAAATTTCATTTTTTTTCTCTTAAAAAAGCAGGTAGGTAGGTTAAGGAGCATGCACGTGACTGCATTACTATATGACAGCAGTTGTGCAAGAACACTTTTAACAGTTTTATGCATATGCAATATATACTAGATGGCATTGTTTCCTGCTATACAGTGCTCCAGACATGTGCACGCTACCTACCTAGGTATCCTCTTTAACAAAGAATACCATGAGAACAAAGAAAATGTGGTAATAGAATACAATTATCACATACACACAAATACAAATACACACAGATACATATACACCTTTGAGCCCTTCCCAGTCCCAATATCAATATACCATTTTCCCTTTAAATCCCTGTAATATATAAAAATTATAGTTTAAAGGGACAGTCAACACCAGCATTTTTGTTGTTTAAAAAGAAAGATAATCCCTTTATTACCCATTCCCCAGTTTTGCATATCCAACACAGTTATAATAATAATACAAGTTTTACCTCTGTAATTATCTTGTATCTAAGCCTCTGCTGACTGCCCCCTTATTTCAGTTCTTTTGACAGACATGCAGTTTAGCCAATCAGTGCTCACTCCTAGGTCACTTTACGTGCATGCGCTCAATGTTATCTATATGAAACATGTGAACTAATGCCCTCTAGTGGTCAAAATGTATTCAGATTAGAGGAAGTCTTCAAGGTCTAAGAAATTAGCATATGAATCAACTAGGTTTAGCTTTCAACTAAGAATACCAAGAGAACAAAGCAAAATTGGTGATAAAAGTAAATTGGGAAGTTGTTTAAAATTGCATGCCCTATTTAAATCATGAAAGTTTTTTTTAGACTTGACTGTTCCTTTAATACTTTGTAAAGAACTTCTACACTACTTGATCTACATGTTTTTCAGAGTGTCCCCATAAAAGTCTATTATGTAAGGGATTAAGCACAAACAGATGTTAGCGCTCCCTTGGTACTCAACATGTAATATGAGAGTAAAAATGGAAGCGCTGTGGATTGAGCGCTTACAGTATTAGCTGACCATTGAGCTATCATTTTTACGCATACTGTGAATATCCTATCAGCACCAATCAGAACTCTATGGAGGTGGGCTATAAATCCTAAACTACATGCAGTAGCACTTTAACTGTGTTCAACCCCTTGGAAGCAATAGCACAGTAATGAAATGTTCTAGTGCATTTAGATCATTTTATTACTGATCTTTTTTTCCCTTTCAAGGGATAAAATTAAAGTTATTGTTTGTTGGCAAAATATGTTTTATATTCATAACTATCTCTGCATAAAATGACTAGGGCTATAATATATGGGTGAAAAGGAAATATTTTGGCAATAAAAGCTGAATATCATTCTATTGAAGTGCCATGCAATGTTTCAGACATCTAAAATAAAAATGATCTTCCTCCATTGGCCGTTTTTTAATAAACTGTTGCGTACAGTTTGGTACTAGACTGAAAGTCAAATTGCAGAAATTCAGATCACCTGGTAATTCCAGTATTACTTAACCAATGACTTATCTCAGCTGTGGATGAGTAAGTAGCACTGCTGTTTTTTACTGTGTAATAACAATGTGTGATGATTATATTTATAATAGCAAGCACTGTGAGATTGCTTATAACCTACAGACTCTGTGGTAGGAGCTAAATTAACATAATTACATTAGCATAATGCCTCATCCAGACAAATTAACGACTTCTTCAAGCTTGGCTGCACCACAGGAATGGGGTAACTATCTGAATAAGTGGCCATATGGGAACTGGAGAGCAGATAAAAGTTGTTCTCCCAGGTGTCTTATGTAGTGTAGTTAGTGCCTTTATAGATCTTGAAAGGTTGATTTAATCATAGATTTCTATTTTCACAAATTTACCTTAGTCAGGAGGTTAAGGAAAGAAAGGCATTAAAAAAAGCAAATACAGCATATTTTAGTGACAACACTTTTGGGAATTAAAAAATGGACACAGCAAACAGTTATTGATTTTTTTCTTAATTATTTTTTTGTAGGAGGAAATGTGTTAATCCTGATAAAGGACCTCTCTGCTTTAACTGTAAAATGAGTATGTCAAGAAACAAGTGGATACTGATTTACAAGGCTTTTTTACTTCTTTTTTTCAGGTTTATTTTATAGAACTTCTGTCTGCATTACAAAAAGCAATACAGTCCTAGTGACAAACACATAGAGTAAGAAAAAGTTCTGATTCATATCTGGTACATATTAGTGAAAGGGTAACTTTTAAAGCTAAATCCCATAGTGACCACATGTAAATGAGGGTATGTTTGTTAATTCACAAAAAGGTATTACAAGCAGTAAAGTTTATTTAAAGTGAAAGTGAATCCTAGCATTTGTGAAACGCTAGGATTGACCATTGGAACAAATAAAGGGGACTATCTAAGCCTCTGCAGAATGCACCCTTATTTCAGTTCTTTTGACAGACTTACATTTTAGCCAATTAGTGCTTAATCCTAGGTAACGTCATGGGAGGGAGCACAATGTTATCTATGTGGCCATACGGCGCAAAGACGGATTTCTCACACGGCTATTGGCTAAGGGATGAAAAAGTCACCTCTTAGCAAAACAGCGTTCTGCCGCGGGCTGTCTGAGCAGCTCAATTTCGAGGATGCTTGAAACAAATAAAAGAGCTTTCTGCATGAAGTATTTTTATACTTCATGAATAAAAGTTCCCTTTATTTGTTCCAGTGGTCAATCCTAACATTTCACAAACTCTAGGATTTAATTTCACTTTAAGATTAAACAAATCAAATGGTTGCAATTGTGAGAGGTAAGTTTAAATTTAAAGGGACACTGTACCGTAAAATTTGTTTCCCCTTAATCTGTTTCCAAAAGAACTTGTTATACCAGCTGCAGAGTATAGAATGTATGGGAAACTTCTCCTTTGGGTTTATTTTTATATATGAAATTGCTGTTATGTGCTAAACACAAATGCCTCCTTATCTTATCTCTTTGTCTATACTCAAAAGCTGATACATTTTAGTACCTGTATTTCCCACCCCTACTAGGCTGCTGCTGATTCTTGTTTGCATAGTTTTTCTTTAGATAATACAAAGGTATAAATATTTTCAGTATATGTGGTGTTTTTAACTGGCAAAAACAGCTATTTAAAATGACAATATAAAGCTAAAGGAGATATTTGTAAAAATGTATTACACCGTCATTTAACAAGAACTGTTCATCATAGCAGGGGTTAATTTTCTTGTAATCTTAATTTAGGAATCCTCTTAGAAAACAGACACAAATATTTTTTATGACACTCTCTGGAAGCTAGGAGCTGTACATAAGTAACCTTGAGGTATTTATA